>NW_027223328.1:9406132-9694929 GCF_030449975.1 Polyergus mexicanus | reverse complement strand
AAGCAGTGGTATCAACGCAGAGTACTGTAATTTGATTTGACGTATGCATCGATAATTACGGGAGATCGGATATATAAAGGCGTTGAATCAATGAAAAGACTTTTATTAGTATAAACAATTAACTAAAACGTGAGATTGATATGAAAACACAATTTTTTTGTTAGATGCAATTGTAAATCAGCGTCCATTTTACTATAATATGTTATATTAATTTCAAGAAATAAAAAAAATATATATATAAATGCAATTGTGTACGATGACCTATGAAATCTAATTCTGACATTCGCTTACGAAATAATGTTGAACGAAAATTATAAGCCCCAAAATTATTAGCCCGCTGCAAACTTGTTTATATTTGAGGAAATAAATAAGAGTTTCAAAAAGAGAAATGCAATAGCTGTTGAAAGACGTCACCCGTGTTCCATGCGACATATGCGGTGCAGAGAAACTGAAGACGGTATAACAGGTCGTCATAACACTAGTCGCGGACCCGACAAAAGAGCCATAAGCAAATAAACATTCAAACGAACCAGTTACTTAACCGCCACATCTACTGACCGTCCACTGTTCGCCAAAGTGTGGTGCCATCGAAAAAAAGAAAGGAAAACATCTCACTCCCCTTGAAACCAAAACTGGTCCATCGAACCTGATTCGAGGATGTCTCATTACCGGATGCTGCGGCAAGCTGCGGAAACAGTGAAATTGAAGTGGTACGGAGCAACCTCAAGGACGTGACGATTCGAGACGATTCTGAAGACAATTAACGGGCGCCGATGACCCAAGAAGGTCACATCATGGGCCAACTGAAAAGGGGTCTCTGGAGCATCGAGTGTTCCATGACGAGATGAAATATTCATGCTGTTATTACAGCTTTCAGTAACCCGTTACAAATGTTACAGTGTACTTAGCGGCTACACAATGGTGCAGTTTTTAGTCGAAACAGTTTAGCGGTTAATAAAAGATGAGAAAAAAAGATTTTGAATATATATCTCGAATACAACTAAAAAGATATAAATTATTAAATAATGTTTTTCTCTTAATCGAATACACACAAAGTGAATCTTCAAAATTTCAAATTAGATTTTTTTTTTCTTTTTTTTCTTATTAATCGGGAAACTATTTTGATATAAAAAAAAAAGAAAATAATTTTATTGAAGTGTAAAAACATTCACGAGTGGCATCTCATATCAATATGGGCCGATAGATAATGCGTAGCGAACCGATCAAAAATCAAGACTCGTCGCCGATATTAGACAGCAAAAGGCAACAAGGGATATCGCGCAGCATTATCCAGCATCACAGGTCCATGAAAGCCCTTTTGTGTCCGAGGGCTAGTTCGGCTCTCAATTAACCCATCAGCTACCGGAATGGCTCCCGCGTTTAAGCTGCCACGGAGCCTCCAAGCGAAAAACAAGAAATTGAAAAGGAGAAAGACAGATCGGTCCGAAGTGGAGAAAATGGTGAGGAGGGGAGGGGGAAGGGGTGCGGGAGAGACGCGAGGTCGATGGCGGAGTGAAGCAGCGAGCTAAGCTAAGAATGAGAAATGGAAAAAAACGAACGATACGAAAGTCTACACCGAAACCGCTTAATTAATTCGAATTTATCCGAGGCATGACGGGCCAGATTTTAATTCAATTCCCTCTTTTGTGCCTCATCCTCGCGCACTCGAGAATCTCCATTCGATGCAATGCATGCAACGAAAGAGAGAGAGAGAGAGAGAGAGAGAGAGAGAGAGAGAGAGAGAGAGAAGTTTCGCCAACGTGACACCTCTGCGATTATAATTCCTCGAGAGATTATTATTCCCGCAATTAAGCGGCACTGCATGGAGGAGAATAAGGAAGAAAAGACGAAGCCTCTCCTCGACGACAGCAAACTGCGAAACGCCCGGCAGGACAGATGACACTTTTTTTTTTCAATAGACCGAGGGCCCGTTTGTTTTATTATCCACCGTGACCATCGCGCCGAGAAATTCACTACTGCAAAACCCGTTTAAATCTCTCACGATTACTGAATATTCCGTTGGAAAAAAACAGGAAATACAACGGAAGATTCTACCGCGTGTTATTGAAATATGTGTGAAGTGGTCGGAGAGAGAATGTGCATCCGCGACTACACGTATTAGAAAGTATGTAACGCTACTCTCATATACCTGTTATAAAGCGCGTAATGTGATTTAAACATGGATTATATAAGTTTCTGTTCCGATATAAAATTTTTACATTTTCCTAAAAACAACACATAATAATGAAAATTATATTCCGCGATAAGCTTCACCTTATATCAAATTTTTCTATCATCTTCTCTATATCTGTCTTCGTCTATAGTTATATAGTTATTTATCGTTGTCAATGTACAGTTAATTTTGCACATGCATCTTGACAACCTTCCAAGTACACGAAACATCGGCTACGAGAAAGCGAGACCGAAAATCCGCACGCCGATCCGAGAAGAGACTGGCTGGCAGCGTGAGAGGAAAAAAAATTTGAAGGAGTTCGAAGACGCGAGAATACGATCGTAGAGGCCGAAAAGTAACGTATAAGATTACAGTTATGCGGCTGCTATAACCAGTCGCGGGCGCCGATCCGACGTAAGCAGACAGTCCGATGAATATATTGCATCCTTCTCAAATAAAATGTTGAATTACTACCGTTTGACGTGCAAGAAGTCGTCTCTCTTTCTCGGCCGTGTCAGGTGGCCGGCGTTCTCGTTCCCGTCCGCGCGTTTCTACGAGTCACACCTTGCAGGAAACACTTCAGGCTTAATTGCTCCTTCAGAGATCCTCCCCCGGGGCCCCGTAAAGCGCAGAATCAGCACGAAGGTTAAGGATATATCCAAACGTGTTCTTAACATTCCACCTGCATGAGACCGTGGTTGCCAGCGCCACGACTGAGACAGATCTTCCCTTTTAGCGCGCCGTATTATAATATATTCAAGAGACGAGACAAAAAATGTCGACACTGAGAAGGAAATACCGCATCGCGATGTTTCACGCTAAACTTGTGTAAAGATAATTGCAAGAACAGAATTTGGCGTAACGGAATTTTAATTTCGTAGCGATAACTGCAATGTGTTAAAAAATTAATTATCGAAACTAATAAATTCTATAAATATTTTACAGTTTTTTTTTATCAATATTATGTTGAAATATATTATTTTTATATTTAATATTACATCTATGAATCGTGCGTAAAAAAGGTTCGCGACTCATACAGTTACATCGTGTGTACACGTTACTTATATCGATATTAAATTTAATGTCAATCAACGTACACGCGCGACAAATGATCGATCAGCCGCCACGGACAGGGCAACGCACGTGACAAGTCGAGGGAATTAATCCATGCCCTTCAGGAAGATTACGGATTTTGGGGAAAGTAAGGATTTCCGCAGGCGGGTGCGGCGCGAATGACGTTGCAACGCAGAAGCGGCAATCTCTTGAAGTGTTTGCCCTGTGTCCTCTGCTCATTTCTCTCTCCCTCTCCTTCTCTTTCTATCTATCCATCTATTTCTCTGTTTCTCTTTCCTCTCACCTCCGTTCCGAATTTCCTCTACCACATGCTCACGCTTCTACCCCCGGCGTTTCCATCGCCGTTCTTCTTCGATATCAAGCTCTTTCCACATCGACAAATATTTCGGTTTCATAAACAATCAATTAAAAATCATAAAAAAGTGCATTAATTTCTTAGCAAGCTTAATAAGTAGATTTAAAAATAAAAAGATAATAAAGAAAAAAAATAACAATAAAATTAAAGTGAAAAATAAAAAATCCCGCTACATAGATATAAAACTAATCATGTTCCTTATAATTAGATCGCGTTATGAAAAATATTAAAATATTTAAGGTCTATTAAAATTTGCGTACAAAGATAGTTTAGCATTTCATTGCACGCCAAGGGAAAAAGAACGGCACGGAAGAACCTTTATGCGTACAACTCGGCCGACTCTTCATCCCCGTATCCTTCGTCGGACTCGTTGGTGAATTTCGCGAAAATCGCCGGGGGCGAGTGAGCGGCGAGGCGGCGATGTTTACCGCCTACACATCGAGTATTGTTGAATCACAGCCAGCCCCGCGAGGAAAGGGGAACAAATAAAGGGTTATTGTATTTGCACCGAGGCTTCTCGAGCAACGGCTACGACGTGTGTGCGCGGTGGCAGCCTCTTCTCCTCGTCGAGAAACCTCCCGACGCGTTTCGAATCGAGATATATATCTACCTACTATAGCGAGAGATCTCGAAACAAAGATACATCCAAGTTCGAGACCGCGAACACATAAGAAACGTCCAACGACCTTTAATAGCTCTCTGTTAAGAAGGCTAAGATGCGCGCATACATGCGTCAATATATTGCTACAGCTAAGCTATATATTAATATATAATACAGTATTGCATATTTTATTTTGCTCATAAAATTTTCTAACGTAATAACAGATTTTGTCAAATATATTTATACACTAAATTGTGTACAGTGATTTTCTAAAATATTTCCGAAGATATTTACTTTCAAATCTCGGGAGAATATATGAAGTATAGAAATATGTAAATTTACAGTGAGATAATAGGTACGATCAGTGAAAAGTAGCATGATTTCCTTAAACAATTTTACACGCGTAATATTACGTAATGATGCTAGTACGATCATTAGGAAGAAAATCTCACGATAACTTTCTATCAATAGTATTGTTGCACAGAACTCTTCGCGCGAAACCAATGGCTCTAGTTACAGGCCTCTCGCGCGAGAGCGTTATCGCTCTTTCGTTTGACACTATTAACGCGCGCGCGATGCCCGCCATATCAACGTTTCACACGGTGTAATGATGAGAGGACAGGGAGTGCATAAAAAGAGGAGGGAGTCGGGGGGAAAGGAACGAGAATACTACGAAGTAGTCGATGGTGATGGGGGTGGCGGGTCGCAGCAGCACCAGCAGGAACAAGCCATCATGCCTTGTGATTACGATAGATCCGGGCGTGGGGGATTACCGGGCAGGGAGAGGGACGAGGGGAGGGTGGCAGGCAGCGACCATAGCCTCTCATTAGAACTCGCGTGGCGCGACGCGAAATAAGGGTGTATCGCCGGCCGGGAAAATTGTAAGTGTCGCGAGATCAAAGGCCGGCACAGTAACGCGATATCACTCCGCATGATAGGGCGAGTACATTTTCTCTCTCTCTCTCTCTCTCTTTTCCTCTCCTTACAAGAACATCGTCGTCGAGGAGAATGTCAACCTCTTTCTCGTCGACTAAAGGAGCCCCGGGATCAGAGTAAGGAAATATCGTCGAGAAGGTGTCAACTGCAGCGCAGTCGGTATGAGAGGGGCTGGCACGAGGGTGGGAGAAAATGATCTCGCCTCAAAGAAAATTGTTTGATCGGGCAACGCGGAGAAACTAGATACCGGAAACTAAACGACTGGTTTATAAATAATATCGAAGCAATTGATAATTTTTTCGACTATTTTCCAAAGACGGAATAATAGTTAACTAAAAGTGATCTTTCTCTCTCTTTTACTTAAAATCAGTAAAGGATAGTTGCAAAAAAAAATCAAATAACGTTAATCAACTTCTTTTATTCATCTTCGAGATGGGAACAGGAAATCATTAAATCAGAGATAACCGAGGCGAATGCAATTCCACTCTAAAGGAAAATGTACGATAACCGATGTTATCGTTGCATAATTGAAGCGATATGCTGTACGACTTAGAGAGTTTTGAGAGAACAACTCGCAAAAAGCAAAGCTGTCGTTAAATGAAGTCGATCGATTAATGGACTGCATCGTTTAGGAAGACTCGTGAATTAAAAACGCGTTTCTTCAAAATCTTTATCGCATTGCGATCATGACGTGGCGAAAAATAATTATTGGCTTTGTATTCTCGACGATATAATCGAGCGATTAAAACTAATAAGATTATTTCGCGATCGACGCATCGTTCACGGACGATCTCTCGACATTCCTTCGTTGTATCGAGATAGTCGAAGAGAAGTATCGCGAGGTCATTCGGCGATCGTCCTCCACGCTTGGAGAACGAGCTCACTGTACTCGTCGACAATGCCCGCGTTTTACGTTCGCGCTCGTTCGGGTACATCGAACCGCACGCGCTATGTTCGCTCAAAGAAACTACCGCAACACGCTATCAAAACAAGAATCGATACGACGTGTCCCGCGGCTACGTTCGCGTACCGGGAGAGACGGCATACCGATTGCAAATCGAGCTAGCGAGCTCGATTGCGACAGGATCGCGACAAGATCCGACTACAAGGCAAAAGAGAACGTAGCGTGACGCGGCTAAACTCGACGAGAGCTCGTCGACTATGCGTTTCTAGCAATGTCGAACGGCCGATCCGACCTTCGCGCGGCCGATTCGCGGGCGCGATTACGTCGCGAGAGATGTCACGATTAGTATCGCGATTAGGTCAGATTTTAATTAAAGCAGCGTCGACAGCATCGCGCGCGACTTTGCTCGGCTTGATCGGTGACGAGTTGCTTTGGTGCAATTAATTTCCATACCGTAGATTTTAATCCTCCTCACGTAAATGTGTAATAAAGCTAAAGTGCCCAATTAAATAATATTGATTGAGCGTTGAGTTATCGCTCGAAAGTGAATGTAAATTTCTAAAAATTGTATTATTATATATTTGCGATACAATATATATGTATACATACAGCTGCTTTATAATTAGCGCTTGCGAGAAATTTATTTGACTATATTTTATATTTTAATTTTTCATATTTTATAAATCTTTAAATATGCAAAAAACTGCAAAATATTCCTTATAAAGTTTTTTTTACTATACTATACATTAATATGACATAAAAGAAATAATACTAATCCAATCTTTTATTCACAAAATATGAAATACCTAAACGTTATTTTTATATATAATTTTCAAAGAATATATATATTAAAATAATCAAACAAACATTTTTATAGTTGGATAAAAGGACAATTAAATTTTCAATCGGAATTGTCTAAAGAACGTAAAATTTTTATAAAAATAGTTTTTCAGTTAGCACAGGCGTTTACCGACTAATTTGGCTTCCTTTAGCGAGCTCAATCGAAATTAAGCGTTTACGAGTACGCAAGATTTTCCCCGCCTATCAGCGCAACGGCGATTTTTCTCACCGCGTGAAAGTGGCCGCCATTATCGCAGCCGGGAATCGCGCGGAGGAGGTTTTACCTCTCTTTCTATCCAGTATCTCTTTCTCTCTCTTTTTATGACACGTATGGCCACTATGTACGGACTTGACTTGCGCCAGGTAGCCAGCCGACGACGACTCGTGCGCGCGGCGCGTTTCCCGCGGCGCAGCGCAAATCACACGTTGCGCGTCGGTATGCGGGAGAGAGGAAGGCCGGGGCCGGGGGGCTCTGCCCCGTCCCGCAATTACGACCGTGAACTCGTTGTAATAACCGGTAACGCGGCCGCGGCGCGTGTAATATATCCAAGCCACCCTGAAAGCGACCGCGCTCGGGCCCCGGATGGAGGACACGAGGGCCCAGAGAGCCCGTTCTCTCTCCTTCTTCTCTCTATTGCCACGACCAACCCCCGCTTCCGAAGCGATGCGAACCTATATCATCGAACGGACGTCGCCGCCGCTGCGGAACTGCGGGTTGAAACCGCGCATCGACAATGCCGGTGCCGAGGCACCGATAGGATCGGGCTGCCGTGTTGCTGCCGCCGCGACGTTATTTACGATCGATAATTAGCGGTATCTATCGCTGCCGGCGCCAGCCTCGCGCGGTACTCCGCCCAATCCGAGCCAATGATATACCATAAGCCGCGGGAGGGAGAAAGAGAGAGAGAAAGAGATTCCGCCGGTTATTTCTCGTGTCTCCGAAGGGAAAAGTTTGCCGCGGTTGCGAGTTATTATCGACGTCCGTCTTGAGTTCCGTGCGCGAGTTTACAGGAATTGCGAAGGGATGCTCGAAAATACAATGAAACGTCGATGGGTCTTTACGAGTAATAAAACGATATTGCCAATATCAATCGAAAAGTTGAAAATGACGAGAGAAATAGTTATAAGAAACGAGAAGGATTCGGAGAGAACACGTTTGGAAGATTTAAAAAATAAATAAAAAATTTTTAGAAAGAAATCTAGAGAAAAAATTTTGAGATTTTAGAAACTGATACTACGGAGTTGTGCCAATATCTGTCCGCAAAATCTCATGTCACTTTGTATCCTAAGTTTGTAAAAACATCTTAATGATAATTAATCATCATAATTTTAATCATAATCTTAATTTATCATAATTTAATCGCACAAATTGCATATACAAGAATATATTGTATAATACTGCGTAAATGCACTGCGTACAGGCCAATAATACGGGATCAACGGACCGACAAAGCCGCGAGATACTTGTGATGAAGAAAGCGAGTTCTTAATGCGGCAAAGTTGACTTTGCACAATAATCATTTGTTACATAGTGTCTTGTAAAGGGAAAACATAGATCATAGTTAGAAAATATGTTAATACAATACAATGCTATATAAAATGTCCGCTTGCTTTTCGCGCGATTTGCGATTATTGTGTCATCCGGCGCTTGCGAAAAACAATCGACAGAGAATATCATTATCCGATTGGACATAAGAGAGATGCATTGATTACACAGTACGTAGTACGTTGTATTTCTAGCACGCGTATATATTCATAAAACGAATATATACAGATCTAATAATTTATATACGCGTGTATATATATTGTGTACGGTTATGGAACAAAATTTCGTGGAAATTCGCGTGTGTGAGAATATCACGAGATAACTGCACGATGTATCGTCGTATCAATAACGTTAATCGGAAAGGCGAAGGCGTACATCTGGTTATGCGCGCATTATATATAAATCATTACAATATAGATAAATTCTAACGCTTATCTCTTTCTCGCTGTTGCTGCTTCTGTGACTATTGCTGCCGGCTGCTCTAAGATATTACAGATACCATACGCGAGTCGTGTCCTTGTATAACATTACAAAAAAAGCTGCACCAGCTTATAATCTCATCGCGATGAAGAATCGTCTATCATTTGACTTTGTAAAATTAACATTCTATTTTCAGAATTTTTAGATATACAGTTTTCTTTTTCTAACTCTTCTCAAGAAATCTTTTTAAATTCCGGATACTTTTCGAAAAATAATCTAAACATATAGAAAAGCGTATTAATATATATATATATATATATATATATATATATATATATATATATATATATAGAGAGAGAGAGAGAGAGAGAGAATTAAGAATATTTCAGCAGCACGCATTCCATTCACATTTCAAAATATTTTAAGACGAATTCTATATTTGAAATCATTCCTTTATCCGTAATTACGTAGATATAATTTTACATTTTTGCAAGGAACAGAGGACATAATTACGTGCATTAACGCCGATAAGCTTAGTCAGCTTCTCTCTCGGGCGTACTTTTTACATATAAACCGAGAGAACAAACATTCTTGCAACGTGCATAGTCACTTGACGGAACAGATGGCGATTAGTCTTGTACGAACCGGTGGCGCGCGCCCTTTAAGGATATTCGTGTTCCAGACAATTAATACCCCGGGCGCACCATTTTTCAGAGCGCCGTCCGTCGATTTGACACTTTTGACTTTGCCTGCAGTGTCGGAAACCCTAAAACCCGAATTAATTAAGCTAATGGTCAGGACTGCCGAAAGAGGCCTCCTATAAATTGGCGAGAGAAGAGGAACGATAGCCGGGAAGGAAACGCGACGCGGCAGAGGAAAATTTAAAATAAATGAACTCCCGTATAATAGCGTTAAAAATAATCGTAGAAATTAAAGTCAAATTAGTAAAGGCGACGTGACGTGACGCGTTAATAACAGATTTAATATAATTCATGATCGTGATCTCCTCCGTTGCGCAACAACATAAAAAAATAATCTAGTTATTAATATTCTCATGCGTTCTCTGCATATTAATAAAAAAAAATTTATCGCGCGTGAAATATTATTATCGCGAATTAATATTCGACACTTCAAGATGAGTAATCTATTAAGTGATAACAGATCGCCTCGTAGATCTATCGAATATAACACGCGTAGTTTATTTCTCTTTATGCTGAGATATTTATAAATCGCTAAAGATGCAAAAGAATAGTGTTCCTTATTAATTTTCCAAGGATAGCTACTTCAACGAACTGCATAAAGCTACTTAATTTTTCAATTAAACTTTGCTCTCGCCAAGTTCTCTGAATCATAGCAAAGTTTTCTATCGTAGATAACGAGCCCTTTCGATCCGATCGAAGAGAAGGTTCGATATCTTAAAATAGATATTTCGAAAAATCAGTCAATGACAAGCACACCCGATGTTCGACGTTACGCACGATGCACCGGGCGATGACGAGCGACATTGTGATGCGTATCGGTGTGCGTATGTGTACGTAAACACATTTTTACGCGCTCAGAAACGGAACGAAGTCAAGAGCGCTCGACGGAAACGGAAGTGCCTGTCATAGCTGGATACATAAACACGTCGCGCTATTATATATTCACGCAACGGGTGCCGCGAATAATCTCTTAGTCGCCTAGAATTTCCTACCGGAATGCCTGAACAAATACCGTCACTCGCTCGCTCGCTCGCGCGAAATGCGCGTATCACACGACTACGGCAAGCGATGCATCGGAATGCAATTCGGATTCTCTCAGGACGCCGGCTGGCAAATTGCTTTATCGCGATGCAACATGACGCTAAAAATATTTTGCGCGTTTAGCGTCTTACGCACGTGTGACGGATATGATTAAATTTCATTTTATATTGCTCATTGTAAGGTCATTCACGGCCTATTACGATTTGATCATAAACAAAATATATATTTTTATTTTGAAACATAATTTTTTAAAATCAAATTTTACAATTGTATATGTTGACATCGCGATACTTATATTTTTTTAATTTGTTCCCCTAATTTTGCTAATCAATACAAATAATATTGATTGCAAAAATATTTCGTTTTGCGAAATGAGAAACTACAAAAGTTAGAATTAATAAAGCAAGATCTGTACCTAGCGAGAGAGGAAAAGTTCGATTGCCGTTTTGCCGACGACGAAGCTTTCCGATACCCGCGGGCCACGTACACGAGAGCGCATATTATTCAGGGCCGTATCTGTGCCATGTGGTCAGCAGGGCTCTCGGCAATATTTATGCCGTCGTAACTGTCCGCCTACCAGTAAAGGGGTCCCTAAACGCATCAATTTCACGCGGCGGCGCGAAAAGGGCGTGAATATTTGAAACGGATATCCATCTTCGGTTACTTTGTTATTTGGCCGGCGCGATCGCGTAAAGGACCTGCGTGTTTCCCTGCGTTGTCCTGTCATTCTTTTTAACTTGGCGCATCACCGCGAGCATACGTGCTACGCACATCGCAATTATTATCAAAAAAACTGCAACAATGATGAAGATTCCCTGCTGAACAATGTTCGAAAATTATTTTAACGGAATGAAAATTCGCGAAAATACAAAAAACGCAATCTCTCTCTCTCTCTCTCTCTCTCTCTGAAAATTTATTAGAGACAGAACGTAAGAAAAATTGCTACATTCGCGATTCCCGTCATGACGCTTCTTTTTTAACATGGCGTATACATTTTCATATATTAAAGATGAAATAATTAAGTAGGGAATAGCAGGCTAATTAAATGCCTGACGCGGTAAATAAGAGGCAAATTAATTTTTATCTATATTTCTTGTTTATTGTGATAATCGATCTTTCGGTTCTAGTATTTGTACCATCCTCGACAAATATTTGCTGGTAAATTGCAAAAATTAATTCACGCATTATTTACCGCGTCAGGCTCTCAATTAACCCGCTATTCCTTTAATATCGGAGCCTTTCATTTCATATTTAAAGATGAATGTTCCTCCGACATGATCGGAAATTCGAGACCCGGCGCTCTTCGCACAGAACCGAGACGAAATCGACTCGTACATAATCGATTCGCGACATACGGTTCTAGCCGAATGCGCGAAATTTGCCTTACGGACGATTTGTTTTCTATTCACGAGCGATTTGACGAGGAGGTCGCCGCTCGTGGCGGCTTTGTTCGCAATTCGGTATAATGTCGCATGTATTTGGATCACGTTCGACGATATGTCAATATAAAGGAGTTACTCGCGGGTCTCTGCATACCAATTCGGGGGCGGAGCAGCTTGTTATCCTAAATACACGAAATCCTTTGGAGACGTACGGTCCGCCTTTACTATTTCTCCCTTCGTCTTGTCCTTCTCTCCTGTCCCCTCTACCCTTGCCCCGACCCGTTTCCCCCTTTTCCGCCATCCTATCTCACCCCCGACGAGACCTCGATATAATGCTAGACAAATTGATGATTCAATCGAATACCAAAGGATACACTGCGTCGCTCGCTGCAACCGTTGGACGAAGGATCAATTTAAGCGTATTATGGAAATTGATCAAACGTCGTGGGTTTTGTGCGAATCGGAAACGCTCACGATTAGAAGTTGCGTGGAGGATAAAGCGGTAGACGTAAAAGCGTAAATCTGTATTATCTATCTCTAAACAAAGATCAAGTATGAAGAAAATGTCGTGCGACATGTAAATATATCATGTTTATATCATGTCATTAACAAATTAGATTCAAAAACAGAGAAAGAGAGGGAGAAAAAAGGGAAAAAGTAGAGAAATGTACAGATCAAACGGATATTAATTTTTATTTCAATAAATCTAATATAATCCATTAAACAATAGTCTTTTGAGTAAGATAAAATATCGATATTTATAACCAATATTATACGATTCCTCTAAATATATTAACTCTTTGCATAATAACAATGCGGAATATATATAAAACTGTAAGATAAGATGGCAATTGAATTTTTACAATCTCGCGATATATTGAGCCTGCTTCGTGTAAATTTTTACAAGAGAAGAAAAATGAACCCTAGCTCTTTCTCCTCTCGGCACCGATTCGCAAGTTGCGAAAGGGAAACGGAAGAAAGAAACGAGAGGGGACGCCGCGACCTATCTAATTTTTAACGCCGATCGCTTCACCTCGAAATATCGACGACGTCGCTGCGAGGAAGGACGTCGAACGTTGGATATAAAACAAGTTGAAAGATAAATCGCGGGAGTCGATGTGAAAAGAGACCCCTTTTATTTCCCCCGACCCGTGGACTCATCCCCGCGACGATCGTCACCGTCGCCGTGGCAGTGGTCGGAGCAAAGATTGGAAGACAGGAAGAAGAAGGAGCGAGAGAGAGAGAGAGAGAGAGAGCTTTATTCGGCGCCCTTTTTTTCACATCTCGACTCTTATCCGGCGGCATCTCGTCTTCGCTCCAGCTTCTTCCCCGAGCCTCCTCATCGTCGTCTTCGTCGTCGTCGTCGTCGACGTTGTCGGCGTCGTCGTCACTGGGGGCTCGACTATAAAATATTTGCTTTGGTAATGAGGCCACGGTTGAGCAACGCCCGTGAGCGCACCCCGGTCGAAGGGTAGGATTCGAAGTGCAAATAGGAGAATAGGAGGGATTTGAATTATCGTGACACCTCCGACTCTGCGCTCCGACTGCGCTACGCTATTCCGTGCACACGATCCAGCCGATAGCCTCTGCCAAGAGAGCTTGCGAGAGCAATTGCTGTGAACCGAATGTATGCGAAACGAACTCGATAGACGCGCTCGTCGTTAGTAGGTTACTAAACATGCTGATAAAAGAGCAAAGGTAAGAGAAAAATTCGAGTTTAAAGAGAAAGAAATGCTACAGAAGCACCTTATCAAATTTTTCCAGAATCTAATGCAATATAAATTCGACAGAATTATTATTTATTCTTTTTAATCGTAAGAATGTTTAAAAAGAAATAAAAATAAATAATTTATTTTTGAGAGATAAAATGTGAATGTGGTTTCAATATAATTCTTGTTATTTCTTAGAAGAAATACAATTTATTATTAAACTCTGTAAAATATTATTTTTCTCTTTCAAGAATGTACGACTATTATTCTTACATCATCTCGCGATAATTCAATCAACACGAGAATGAATCACATCACGAATTCACGCACAAATTATACATTAATTAGAGCCACGTGTAAATCGTACGATATCTATATTTACACACCAAACATGGAATCAATCGCGTCGGATCTCCGAGACGAGGAGTCTGTATCGTAAACGTCATTCGCTGTTCTGTCTCGAGAGAGAAAGAAGAGATCGAGCGGAATCGTTGCAGCGCGTTAACATACAATGCCGTAACGAGCTAATCACGATATCAAATTCTTTACCTGTCAGCGCGGCATTTTGATGCTAAGATATCCGGGCGTCGTTGCCTGTAGGGGGTCCGTCCCGTAGAAAAACGCCGGATGACCGATTATGATGAAGCGATTCCTCGCGGGCGGGAGAGACGCGGAGGGTAAGAGCGGGAGAAGGCCAGGATGAAGGCGGATATATACCTCGGGACGTACCACCTCGAATAATTGAAACACGCAATCTTGTAGTTACGATAACGCGTCTACCCGCGCGCCGACGAGACAGTCGCTGTCGTCGTCGTTGTTGACGACGAAAACTCCAAGCTTATCTCATTTCATCCGCAATTTTTCACATTAATCCTGCATCAGTCGCTTTGAACTTATAAAGCTCAAGTTCTCTTCTAGCTATTTTATATTACTAAGTATTCCTTTATGCAAGGGACTTAATATAAAAAAATTTATATGTATATATATTAACTTGTTTTTGAGTGCTCAAATGCGTTTTTTTCTAGAGTATAGCGAGTACTCGATACCGACGACGCAATCTGTAGAATGTTACCGGTCGCGCAACTCGCGAGTCGTTAGATAGTGTAGATCAGATCTTTCAGAGAATGGGATCAATGATATACGATACATTGCGATTGGTATTTACGACCTGTATGACAAAATCCCGCAGCGGTATTGCTAGAATCGTGTGCGCGGAACCTGTCGCTTCTGATCAGCGGAGCCGTTCGCGATCTCCTCTCGATCGAATCTTCGCAGCCTCGAGCAATCGGCGATATATACACGTTCGTTCTATGAATCGCTCCGAAGCTGCTCGTGTGCTATTCGTGTGTTTTCGCACATACGGTTCAGGATGACAACTGTACCGTGAACCGAGATCAATCGTAATCTTGGCGTGTAATTTCAATCAATCCCGATACGCGTCGAATCTTCAAACAAATTCCCCACGCATCCTGCTCGCGGTGTTGTTCTGTTACGGAATTGTCGGTTCTCGATTGTACAAGACCGCGAACGCGGGCCATGATCCGCGGTGCGTCTAAAGACGAGTTCAGGTACGTGCGACGAGGGGTCCCCGGTGCCCCCTCGGTGTCAGATCGATCATACATCGGCCACGTCGAAGCGAACTCCCGCTGCGACCGGGACAACTAGCCCCGCAATCGGTTTCCACCGCTCGAAGGAACGCGTTCGCGTCCCTGTCTCCGTCTACGTTGGTCCCCACACATACATACGCACACGCCAGCCGGTACCCCATGCGCGCTCGATATGTTACAATAAAAGTACTATCCTAGCGCCGACACGTGATGATTGTATCGGACGGAGAGCGCACCATCGTCCTGGCCTCCTTTCTGAGAATCACGCGTCTCTGCTTCACGTCTCGAGCACGATGCACCAGTCATCGTCGGAACGTCCTCGACATGTTATTCTCCTCTCCTCCTCGATATCCCCCTCTCGTTTCATCGCTTGGCAAACTACGGTCGATCTCCCTCCTCGAAAGGGGGAAAAGACCGACGGCCCCCTCGAAGCGCCTACGCTCTACGGCACTGTTGCCTTTAAGCGAGATCGAACTGGCGCGAAATGGATCTGGCAGTTGGAGACGTAGAGCTCCAATGTTCGTTTTTTTTTTTTTTTTCAACTTATCGATAGCATCGGAGACGATTCTCGCGCGCGTAGCGTATCCTTCGGTCGATATCTCGACGGCGTTGGACGACGGTAATTTGACGAAGATACGAGGCGTTCCGCAATTACCTTCCTTCGTCGGAGAAAAGGGAGATTGACACATTAATTACAATGGATAATCAATATTACTGGGATATATCTCTAAAATCTAAGAAAGTTGCGTGTACGTTTTGAAAACTTGACTAAAAACTTTTTGTTATATGTAAAATCACAAATAGACTAAAAACTAAATATATATTATTTTCAATATTATTTCTATGCACGAAAGAGAAAAGATTTTAAAATAATTATTAAGTATCCATTTTTTCTTTTAAATAAACAGTGAGAATATATATGATAAACGATAAAGCGTCATAATTTTATAATAAGCACGTAATATTCTTTTTTTATCCGTAAAATAATTTATTAAAGAGTTTAAATACATATATCTCATTATTTTTATTAAAAATGCAGTGCTAATATATGCGAACTCTCTCACACGTCCCCTACAAATCATATCAATATACTGTCGATGAAACGGATAATTTGACGCGGTAATCGCGCATACGATCTAATGAACACGCAACGCGCGGATCGGGCGAGCTTTTTTGCTAGCCAGCATTCCGTTGCACACGAATTCACGCTTAAGTCATGCTCGCGCGTTCTCAATCTCATGCAAATTAGTTTCGATGCGAATCGCATTTCTGAGGGACCGAGAGCATCGCTCGATCCCTGCCAAGCGAACGATTTCGTCGATCGAAGATCTGCGCTCGCGGATTGAACTAACATTATTTTCGCACCGCAGCCCATTGCTATCACGCGAAAAAGAAACGTCTCTTTCAAATATTTATTATCGCGTCACGTATATATTCGATGCCGGTATCGACTGCGATTCGTTCGCGTCTCATCGACGCCTTCGACTCCGTATAGTTGCACGTGCCGGAGATTACAGGGTGCGCCACCCTTACATAAGTCAACGAGTCCCTCTTCTGCTTTCTTCCGTCTTTCTCTTACTCTCTCTCTCTCTCTCTCTCTCTGAAAGATTATTTAAATTTGTCACACGTAACCAAAGATTTTCGTCTTTTCCCTCGCGAAATTATACTCCAGACGCCTGTTCTTTGTTTCGAAGATCGATGCGCTACGTGACCCTAATTTCTGATTAACAAAGAATACGCATCTCTCACTTTATTGAACTAGTTAAGCATAATTCTTAACTAAGTTAAAGAATAATAATAATTCAATGGGAGAGGGGGAGGGGGGAGGGTGCAAGTTTACGCAAAGATCATATTTCAATTAATATGTCCTGTCTCTCTTAATATAAAATAATATAAAAAATTTTTTCTTTGAATGAATCAAGGATATATATATATATATATATATATATATATATATATATATATATATAAAGTAATTTTTAATATATAAATTAGTCACGGAGACGGACTTCGTTGACTCTTTAATGTGGCGAAGGATCGAATGTTATGAATGAGAGAACAGTTTCTAAGTATCAATTCGGCGAATTAAAAAGCAGGAGAAATGGATGAATCATTCTTTTCGCAACTCTCAATTAAAACATATACGAACGTTGTCATTGTATTCTAATGACAATGTTATTCTAATATATAGTTATTAAATAAAAATAGAATATAATTTTCTCCGATTAGAAAACGTAAATTATATTTCCAATAATTTATTATACGCGCATATATATAGCAATAAGCATAAATGATAATGTTCCATTTGTGGTTCAGTCTCTACCGCTACAGCTACAGAGTAACCACAAACTTCAGAAAAATCATGTGTATTTATTTTCATATTATTAACTTATTTAGATATTTGTTAATATTAATATTTTGATTATTATTATTTGTCTGCATTTTAACTATTTTCAAATAGCCCTTTAAAATATTTATTAAAAAAATTATATTAAAAAGATTATCCTTCTATTATAATATAGTATATTAGACGAAAATGAATTTATGTAATCATGCATAAACGTATAAAAAAATTATATTTATTTATTAAACATATATTTGTTTAATAATGATTTATACAATGTATCAATATATCGCATAAAACTAATAAGAATAATAAAAACACGACAAGCTATATTATCACTTATCATATCAAATTGCAAAAAAAAAAAAAAATTCTAATTGAGAAATTCTAATGAATCGCAAATGTGAGACATTATACTTATTATCAAGAGATAAATTATTGAAAATATAATTTACGTCTCGGAGAAAATATTAAATCTGAAGAGACCTACAAAAAAAAAAAAAAAAAAAAAAAAAACCGCGTCTTTTCGAATCCTTCCAGCATTCGCATCAAACGACGTTGAAACTCTCATCATTCGCAAGCCGACGATGACGACGAGAAGAACGTCTTTAATTCCCGCCGGCCGGCGCCCATTTACTTTGCGGTCAGCACTTGCAATTGCAATGGGCCGCGCAAGTGAGTCCCTGATGCGTCCTGCGGTTGGACGTCATCACCGTAGCTCACGCGCCCTGACGCAGGATGCACCTACCCTGTGGGACCTTCTAATATTCGAAATTGCTCGTCCTGGCATGTTTATTTGACGTCGGGGCTGCCGTAGAGAGTCGCCCGCCTCCCGATCCTCTTCCCTCCCCCCCTCCCCCCCAACTCTCTCTTCCAATTTGCCGGCTGACATTTCTCAACTCCTTCCGCCGCGCGCGTCGCGGTATTCCTTTTTTCTCTTCTCCTATGTATCCGTCCTACGGGCTCCCCTTTTCTACCATCGTCGGCGGCGGCGACGACGGCTCTCGTCGTCGACTGAAGTGCCAAACGGGATAACGCTCCTGAACGAACGAGGCTATATAGCAAGGTTGGTGCATCCAACATCGCACGTCGATTCCGGCTGCATCGCGATTACCTCACGACACGTGTCTGATTCACATAGAGCAGAAGTAGCTCATTCATCGTTTTATAGATAAAAATACTTGATTTCAGAATATCGATATTTTAATTCCAATATCATATAAATAAGTGAAACAATATCGATATGTCGATTATAACCGATAGAGAAAGCGAGACAAACATTATCGTGCAGAAATTTATCGGGAAAAATTATCCATTCGCTATAAATTATATCGTTGCGGAGTTGTACGGTTTGCTCGGCTACATGATATGAAATAAATACAGGCGTTTCTGTCCGCCTGCTAATCGCTTGATCGTTAAAAATGATAATTTATGAAAAGGCATAGTTGGAACGTTATAGGCAGAACATCGCGGAAACGCCCGCCTGCTTGCTTTTTAATAAAAAGCACAAATACGCTCGCTTTTTACTTACGAGAAAACGGCAATAAAAAAAATAATAATTGCCCTCCCTCCCTCCCTCCCATCCTGACTCGACTCGCATCTTAAGAGCAACGCCGACGGCTTCGCCAAGTTTTACATTAAAATATAGGATACACTCGGACGTAGGACAATGCACTTACGTCGCGCGGAACGAGACAACCGCAAAGCGCTCGTAACGCGATGCATCCTTGCATTATGCATCGCGCGAACAACCGGCGCGAGGCGCATCAATCTAAGACACGTCCGCCAGCGATAAATCGGATGATATATACAAAGAGGTGCAATGTTACTCGGCGCGATATCGTCGAACACGGGTAATTACCAGAAAGTGCGTTTTATAAAACCACTAGCGTGTCAGCTCGCTAATTATAGGCTCCCGCTTTTGTGCGCCACCCGCTCTCTTTTCATGCAGATGAGCGAGCCGGCTTTCTAGGAATGAACGTGAAAACAAACCTTATACTACTATCCTAGAGATCGTCCTATCAGCGTCAAAATATATCGCCACAAATAGTAGCAATCTTTTACGCTAGAATGTATATGCGGTAATTAGGCGTGAATATAAGTTTCCGCTCAGCTGTTTACAAACGATTGAAGAATTTATATGTGTACAATCGTTATTACCGATAATAGCTATTCTAAATATTCTTCAAAAAATTTTAAATTTTGTATCGATGCCTTCTCTTAAGTAAAGAATTATAGAAGAATATATATCAATCGTGAAAAATATTAAATTTTCGGAAAGATAATTTTCCAAGTTTCGTTTATGCGAAAATTTATCAAGGAATATTTGTAATACGAGAAATATAAAAAAGGAAAGCATATTGTATATAAAAGTGTGCGAAAGAGCACACTTAAATATTTATTACGTACTTGTCATTTTAATTTAAAGTAAAGCATCGCGGGGTTCGTTTCCGTGACGCGAACAGGCGAACAGTCGTCGATCAAACGGGCGAGAACGACATCTCGCGTAATAAATTTTTAATTCCGGATAGACGCGTCGAGCCACTGGCTCGATATCACTGACGGATCTGTAACCGGATATCGCATAGGCGCATCTCGGTCGTTAAGCCCCGCGCTTTTTGCGAGATGCCGTGCGATCCCTATCGCTACAAATGAGCGCCATTTGCTCGCGCCCCGACGGTACGAAGAGACGAATATATACTGAAATCAACAGTGCGAGCGAGACTCTTGGCCACGCGGTTTATACTCGCTGTAGCGCTCGTATATCGACGACGGGATCCTCGTAATTTACGAAAATGCTCGAGCTGTGTAAAGTTCCTCTTAAAGTTTGCGAGAGATTTGACTTGGCGTTTGTCGTATATATAATTTGCTCGACGACATTAATTACATAACAATGTTACTCGTGACGATATCAGATGTCCCAGGAATAATACACTTGCTTGATTTGTGTGTGAACTTTTTAACGAATTTATAAAATTGTTTCTTTTGTTAAGAATATCTTTTTTTTTTAATTTTTATAGACGTTACGTTGATAGAGATGACCTTTTAAATAAACTTACTTAACTTAATAAGATTCATTTTCTTAAATTATCTACTTTTCTCGATATTAAAGAAAAATTTAGAATTTATATCTGCACTTCTTAAAATGTTTTATTTTAATATATACAGCAAAATTTGTGTATATATATATATATGTGTATATTGGCAATTTTATATTAAAATAATATGTTAATGATAATGTCACGTTTATATTACGTTAATGTAAATTTCTATACGGAAGCACAATGGACATATTTCAATGATAAAATTTGTAAAATGTTAGCCAGTCAATTATTCTCGATTTCTATTCTCGACTGCTTAAAAATTAATTTTCCAAAAGGCTATAACTGGCCTTCGATGCTCGAAATCGGATATTCATATTATATCTACAAGCGACAAGGGTCCGTGCGCACACACGCACACACACACACACACACACACACACATACACACAATTTGCGCTTATTAATTCAAATTATCGCTGCCAAGTGGGTGTCCAGCAGAGGATATTAAAACCTTTAACCTTTAGCAGGATGAATTATATCGAAGTCTGTCAGCTATGACTTTCTCGTAATTTTACGCTTTGTAAAAGTGTCCACTAAACAGCATAATTTTGAATCCGCGAAATCGATCTGAAAGATTAATACATTTTTGAAAAATATATACTATGATAGCTTTTAGATTGGTCTTACTCAAAGATAGAGAAAAAAAAATTATTTTGAATACGAAACAATTTTGAATAATATTTAAAAAAAATTTTAATAATAATTTATATATTTAATCAGTTTTTAATAATAATTTATATATACGATATTATAATTTACAATTTATATTTAATAATAATATTTAGATAAATATTCTTATGAAAACAGAGGAAGAATCTCTCTTTAAATTATTTAAAAAAAAAAAAATTATATATTTTTATACAAAATTTATATATAAGTATAAAAAATATAGATATTTTGTGTAATACAATACTACTTTACCATAAATTATTCGTAATTGACTCGAAAGAAATCGTCAGATCATATATTCGAAATTGTCTCGGGACCCCTGTCGCCTGAGTTAACAAGACAATAGCTTTTCCAGGAACGGCATAGTCGGATGGCAAAGCGGACTTACTAAACGATGGACCGCAATTGTCGTCGCAGCTTTCATCAGCCGATGAATCATATATTCATCCAGTGATCGTTGCAGAATTATCGGACGCAGACAGGAAGAAACAGGTAATCGATATATCCATAATATGGCGGAGGCACAGTTGCATTTGATACGCGTGACGTCACAACTGATCGAAATCGAACGATCCGTGATTCATCCGCGACGCGAGCAAATTAGCCGACAAGCGATGCCGAAATTGCAAGCACCACGTACACTCGATCTTCGCGGAATCCGTTCGACGATTATTTCCGGACGATGCCCCCGGTGGGCCGCGATTTCGACGGATTTTTCACGAGCCAAGCGACGACTCAGCTCATCGGTCACTCCGACCGTTACGCGAATTTGTCGCTAGGGAATCGCGACTCGCGGCCAAATTCACGTTCCACGATTTTCGGCTCGGTGCCGCTGCAAAGTTCATACTGGAGGCGAACATGGCGCACTTCATACCGCTTCAACGCGCAATTATTTTCTTCCTCATTGATGATAATTTTTACGAAGTAATGATAGATTGCAATAAAATAGGCAATTACATACGTATGTAGGTTGATTCGCACGTTTTTGCTACCTGGAATAAATTGAGGCAGTTCAAGATATGATTCGTTTACGAGTAATGGAAATCGTTCGATCTGCCCTGAAGAACGAATTAGTCGAATTGGCAAAATTAGCCCGATACTGTTCAATCCCCGGAAAATCCACTCGGCGAACACTTGCCGCGAATACTTTCGGCGAAATTCAATGAAATCTTTACGAGCGAAGCGACGATTCGACTCGATCGAATGCCGATCGTTATGCGATTTTGTCATGAAACAAGGAATTGATACGCGGCCGACTCGCTGCACTTTTTAGTTCGATTCCGTTGCACAAACTGAAGCCCGTATCAGATCACGCATGAAAATTGAGATTGAAGGTTGAAATTTGACCAATCAGGACAAAGAAATTTTAGCTCCTTTTCTGTTTCGATTAGTCAAATTCTAATCGTTAATCTTTAATTTTCAATACGTAATCTGATACAGCGCTAATTTAAGATCTAAGAATCTAAGCTAATATTTCGATGCTTTTCATTGGACGTTTGGATTAAAGTCGATATACATTAGATAAATCATACACTTGTTTCTAATGCTAAATAAAATATTTATCTCATATGTATGTGAATAAAAATTGAATTTCGCTGAAAAAAAAATTATATTTATTTATATTATATATATTTATTAACTATTTATCTCTCTATTGTATGTGTAGAACGGAAACTGTTTTCGTTCAGAAACCGTACATCCAGTGCCATCTGGTGAGAAACGATCGAAGCTACATGCAATTTCTCGGAAATGCGTCACTCTTACCAACATTGCGGACACGGCCGGAAGCTCATAAAGGTATACATCGCCGGCTGCGATGATAATAATAATAATAATGACAACAAAGAGTCGGATGCGGAACGCGTAGCAATGCCCGCCCAGGAACGCCCTCGAGTAGGCTATTGGCCCGATATCCCTAGACTGGGAAAAGGCTGCCATGGCCGGCGCGACCGAACGAACGCGCCAATCGGAGCTCGCTCCCGGCAAAACAAAAGGTACGCAGCGCTTTTTCTCTCCTCTCTCGCATTCTCTCTCTCTCTCTTTCTGGGGGAGCGGGTACTCGCGAGACCGAACAAATGAATGTCGCGCGGAGTGAGAGAGCCCCTAAGGGTGTCGCGCACTCGGCAAAGAGGATCGTCGCTCGGATACCCGACGATCGAGGGGGTAAGAGACGAGAGGGTTCCCGAGTTTTTGATGTATTAAAACGCGGGCTCTACGTGACACCGAATGCTAAGTAAGTAGGCCCTCACACCGCACGATGATTTCGAGTCGCCAGAAGTGGCTGCTCTCTGTCTCTCTCTCTCTCTTCATTTTATTATCATTGAGAGCTTTCCAGCAAGAATACAGATAAATTCAATGTCACACGATTGGCTATTGAATAGAAAAACTTTTGAAACTTTGCAAGTTCTTTATATTCGATAGCCAATTGCGTGACATAAGTGTCTACTCGTGTTTTCTTGCTAGAAACAATTATTATCATCATCGTCGCCCTCACCATAGACGTAGTAATAAATATATAGACCGCGTACTCCTTCTCTCCTCATCTTGCTCGTAAATAGCGTGTTAGAAATATTAGAGAAGAAGAGGGAAAGAGAGAGCGCAAAATATATTACGGTATCTCATCAATATCTCCTCGTCTCTTCTTGATTTGTGCACTGGAAGGTGAAGGGAACACCCCGATGTAAAGACTTACGTTCTCTTTCCATGTTTCTTGAGCGCCATCTATCTATATCTTATTATGTCTATGCTTTTCACAGGACATGGCAGCCGTTATTATCGCGCCGTCGCGCTCGATAAATTAGACGGTCCACTTGAGCGTGACCCGAGCGCCGCTACCGATCGTGGCCAGCGATAAGATGTCGATCTACTTAAAACGTACCCGCTTCTATCTAGTACGTTTCATGCCATGCCGAGATATCGCCGGCATCTGGGGAGTTCCCTCCGAACAGCTGTGCCGGGAGCCTTTGAGATTGCGTAAATATCACACGTGCATGCAAATTTGCGTCGCCTCTTGCTGCCGATTATGTGAGTATATATGTGTTCATTAATAGATATATGCTTATCTCTTGTAAATATAATTGCGTTCCTCGCGGTACAACTTGTCTGAAATCGATCATATATGCATATTTTTGATATAGTACTGTATTAGATTTATTCGTGTTGTTTGCATTCTGCAAAATTTTTTATATTTGAAATTAAAGGAATGTATATTCGGGCATTGAAGAGAGAGAGAGAGAGAGAAAAGAAACGTATCAGAAACCAAACAAATAAATTTACATATTAAAGAAGCTCTCTGCCGTATATGTGTAATAAAAATTTAAAAAGTATAGTAAAATATCTGGTCCGAATGACACGCGTAAATCAAAATTTTGGAAATCTTTTTAAACTTTTTCAAATGAAATATTCGAGAAATTATGCGCGTTCAGGTAGTCAGATATTTAAAAAAAATATGTGCGACCGCGTCAATACTCATATACTTATGGTATAATCCGTGTGAATGTATTAAAGTGCGATTTCTTCTTTAGTGTCTGCCTACATCTTGAAGAATCTTGAATACTTACTTCAATATTTAACTATGATGAAAGGCAAAGCAATTTTCTACTTAAGCTGTCTCGCGCGTGTAAACCGGACATACATGACAGATATCGTCAACACATTAAAATACATTCTTATACGGTGAATGGATAGGTCGTTCCGTTGGATTTACCGGAACGGCACTTTTTACCACCGTTTCCCCGTAGTCAGCGCGCTTATTCTGTTTGTTTGTAGTCTCTCTTATTTAGCCGATAATCGTTCTTTTCCTCCAGACCTATAATTTGCGGCCCGATTGGGTGCCGGCGCGAGTCAATTAGGGACGAGACTCCAGAGACCGGAGCGACGAAATGGAGCGACGGTTGCAACCTCGTGCGCTCTCCGATCTTTATTTTCGAGCCTTTCAAAAGCGTCTCGTCACGTCCTGTCTGTATTCTCCCATTTTTCGACTCGATTTCGGCGGCAATATGCCAAAAAAAAAAAAAAAAAAAAAACGTCTACTTTGACGTGTATCTTAATATAATATTTTATCCGAGACAAAAATCTTTCGACATTTGCTGAGAATATCTTTTTATTTCTGCACATTGCGGTTATTGATCGGAGTTTGTATCGACTAAGTAAGTTTCGCGTAAGAGCATTGACAGAGATAGAGACAGAGAGAAAGAGAGAGAGAGCGAGTATTCGCACTCGGTTCTCTCATTTGACAGATTGAAAACAAAATTAGCAAAAGTCAAATAGACAAAGTTTATTTTAGCACTATAGTTTGATATGATTTACTACAAAATTTACATAGACATAATAAATTATTTTATTATAATGATAACAGTAATTATTTGTACAGCTGCAATTGTCATATACACGCACGCGCGATTTTCATTATATAAAAATTAATCATTATTATTATTTGATTAGATATTAAATGAAACATATTTATAATTGAAATAGAAAGCACTCTCGATTTCATTAGAAATCAGAAACGCGCGCATTCCAACGACTTTAAAAATGTTTTAGAATTTATCTTGATATTTTTGAGCATTCTCAAATAGCGAGAACTACCTGAATAAACCTTCGTAAACTTGTTCTCATTCGCACGAAATCAGAAAAATCCATCTAGTAAGAATTTCTGGAAATAGATCTGGCAGATTAGTCCGCAAAGATCGTATTTTCATAGGACTCTCTTTCACGGTCAATATTATTCTTAACTTAACTTAACATTTTCGTACATACTTATATCCTCTACAAGATAATATCCCTCTCGCACACTCGCGTACAACGAGTTATTTAAATTAAATCTAATTTCACGATTTCCCATAAGCGAAAGATATGTCGTGATAAAGTATAAAATACTTTGCTCATAGGTAATTGTAAAATAGTTTCGGCGTTCGCAAAATTCGCATGCAAAACATCTGCGACACATAGTTGTCCGGCAAACGCGGCGAAATGAACGTAAGGGGACGCGGGGCGTGAAAATCAATTTGACAGACGAGCGTACGCGTGCCGAATTACCTCTACGTGATGTCGGGGGCCGTTTCGCCATTTTCGCCATTACATTAACGACGCCGCGCCGGCTCGACTTCCCGCGATGGTTACAGCCGTATCGTAATGCCAATGTTGGCGAACAATGGGGTAACATCGCGATCCCAGGCACGTCTCGATCCCGCGGCTCGGGTGGGATTCTGGGAGGCGGTACGGTTAATTACGGTCCTGCGGAAGGTGGCCATTTTCCGAATTTCTACTTAACAGAGAAGAGCGTGTGCGCGGCGTTTAACGAATAAAATTCCAGAGTCCGGTAAAATTGTCGTTCTGAGAATTCTAGCGACTGAATATCATAAAATTGTGCATCTCGTTCCATTTTCAACCGTATTTCGAAAAAATGCTAGAAATAAGTAAAATGTTGAAAATGTTTTATCAAAAGTATTATATTATATATAATATTTATATATTTATGTACATATAATTAAAATAACGCGACCTCTTTCCTTCTTTCTTTTATTATTATATTCTCAATTTTCGGATTAACGAGAAAAATTGATCTATTTCCGAATTTCTTTATTTTAATCAAAATAAGATATTGATAGTGCAACAGTAGCAACGGTAATTAATAAATAGCACCGTCGCGACTTTATCGTCACGTCTAGATGATTATTCGTTCAATTATGAAACCATGGTGTTCCAGCTTCCCTCTCCCCTACCGGCTTACGTGCCCCCTCTCTCCCGGCTTCATTAAAAGTACGCACGAGGTTTTGATCGGATGGAAACGCCGATTAATCTTTTTTCGCGCTCGATATAATCCTCGATGGTGCGAGGCAATAATCCGGACCGCTGTCACCGTGTCCATGGGTCCTGGAACTCCATCCGACGGATGAGACGGATTACAGCTCGTACCAAATTAACCTTTGTCTCCTCTCTCGCAAGTTTCCCTTTTCCTCCCCGTTCTCCTGTCGCGCTCGCGGCCGCCCCCAATGTCTCTAGCTTTACACGAGAACTCACTCAATCGCGCGATAACGCAAAGCTAGAGAACTGCACGTTTGATGACACAACACAACAGGTGTCCATAGAATGTCCCGATACGGATCTACAGCTCCTCCGGTTTTACCGTAGAACACGCCTGGTCGAATCCATTTGCGACGTGGCTGATCCTCTCGTTTCGCCACTTCGTTGCTGTAGATCCTCTTTGTGCCTTCGTATGAAGGGAGGGATTAAACACGAATCGAAGCGCCCGCGCGCGTGCGATAACAAGTCAATTATTCGGCAATCGGCTTTTAATGATTTACTATGATGATGTATATGATGTAGAAATGGAACATAAAGAGGATCCTGAAGTGTCAACCAATATCGCGAGAAAATAATGTTCTCAGAATTACATAAGACACCAGGTAAATTACATAATATGAAGATAAAACAAGCATCGTAAAAATATTTCCAGTTTATTAGATATATTTACATTTGACAAATAAAATATTATTAGTCGATATAGAAAATTGATTTCGCAAATATAAGGGAGCCATTTTCTAAGAATAATCAGAAATTTAACGTAACATGTGCAAAATTAAATTACGCAAAAATCTGTTTGCGTAACATTATATTATTTCTAAAATAATAATCAACTTTAAATATATATATATATATTTGTTAGAATATGATGTAATATCAAAAGCGACCAAAATTTAAAAAGAAAAATATCCGTCCATCCGTCAATCGTTCTCTGCTTACAAAATGGCGTTTTCATCGCCGAAGGGTGGTACAGAGAGAGTGTACATTCCAACCCTCGTACCAACCCCTGAGCGATCTGAGGGGTAGCTAGCACGTAACGTTATGTAACCGTATACATGCCTAAGATCCTGGAGGGTTGGAAGGGAATCGGGCTTTGTCGCCTAGCCATGTGTCCCTAATGCGACTCCCGTGGGGGGTCATTTCTATTCTATTTCCCTTTCATGGGGTGTGCCGAGCGAACGACCCTATGTGCGGCCCTCTCTCCGCGCGCCGCCCTTATCGCTTATGGTAAACGCATCACGGAGACTCTCGTAAGGGTGCTCTCTACAGATTGACGTAAAATCAATGAACGAAGTCAATGGGCCCCTCGTCCCGTTTATCCGGAGAGCGTAAAAGAGTATTATACGAGTTGTAACACCTCGTTCGCTCGTGGATAACGCGCCTGTTAATCACGTGCAGAAACAGCACGAGCAGGCTTATAGTTACAAAGAATGCCTGTTCTTCATTAATTTTATCCAACGAGTAATTATTTCTTAGATCAAAATTCTGACGATAATGCAGATAGAAAGAAAGAAAATTAAATTAATAATAACTGACGTGTTGATTCATGTTGTTGGTTCTAGACGCTCAGAAGTCTCTGGAAAATAATTCGATAAGGGATGACAAAATTTACGCGATTGCGTGATTTAATTCATGAGCTGTTCTCGAACTTTTTATTTTGCTTTGACGTTTCTTAACTTGTAATATATATATATATAAGCTTTTGTCATCTCAGAATATATGTATCTAACAAAGTTTATAAATGCAAATAAAAAAATAGCAATATATTAATTACATAATGAATTCAAGAAAAAGTTAATTCATGAATTGAAAGGAAGATATTAGTTTTAATTAAATTAAATAAAGTTAATAATTGAACTTTTTGAAAATTAGATATACTAAAAAGTTTAAAGAGAACAAAATGTTGTTAAAATCATTTTATTACTAGTAAAATTTTTGTCCCAAAAATCGAGCACACACACACACATATACATTAACTGTTAACGAGTTGAATCATATCGTCCAATTTCCAAATATTAGCTTAAATATTTAAGAATTATAATAATAGTGAGAGAGAGAGAGAGAGATGGTAGTTATACGAGTGATTCTCCATCGTGAGTATACCATTGCAGTATGCGATTGCAATTCTAACAACCATTACGAAGAAACAATTCTCAGATTATGGTAGCCGCGGGATGTAATTCATCGCAATTAGCCGCAATAACGGGAAGCGACCGTACCAACGTTCAATGATGACATTAAATCGCGGCAGGCGACATTTGCGCGACGACGAAGAGACCTTCACCTCTTTCGAGACGACGCGACGCCTCAGATTTAAATTGAATACCGTCAATTTCGAGAGTCACGCTGGCGGACCATGCGAGGAAAAAAAAGAAATCCGTTTCGTAGACTAATTTCCGCGCCGGTTTATTTATATTCACCGTGCGTGTAATCGACACTTGGCTACCGTACGACGTAGTATAGGAGAATACGTGGTTAAGCTCTCGCAGTCCGGGGGCTCTCGTAAAGAGTGGAAGAGTCATCGTCGCTAACGAGACGCCGGACACTCGAAGGCCCGTCATTGACGTCCTCTTTCGAGGATATCTAGTCCCCCGCGACAGATAGTATCGCTGTTAAAACTCTCTCTCGGGGGGAGGGGGGGGGACTCTCGCCGTACAACAAATATATATATATATATATATATAGACCGCACGATCGTTGCCATTAAATCGCGCGAGTCTCTTTGAAATTCTCCACGGATCGCTTTTGATGCGCTGACGTATCGGTGAATGCCTTGACGTTTTATGTCAGCGCGATGGGCCTGAATTTATATAGCGAGTGTGTGTGTGTGTTATTTAGGTCGCGTTAATTGTGACGTCAGCTGCTGGCAGGCGTTACGATACGATTTTGTATGAATGTAGAATACGCGTCCTTTCATATGGCACCTGCGAGGCGCAGGTACAAACTTAATATTATACTATATCCCCATTCATATATTTCTATTTAGGAAAACATATACACATGAGAGTTTAATATGCGAAATAATAATATGACAGCGTATTACCGCCAATAAAATTTGATTTTTAAAACTAATGTCAGAAAAGGTATTTTTTGTGAATATATATTTTGATAATAGAATTTATATAATCTCAATTATTTGTTACACTTGCAATATTTTACATTGAACTTTGATTCTGTTGTTTCATCTCTAGTTCTTTTTTTTTCCTGTGATATTCAAATCGTACAATAACTTCCATCGCGTAGAATCGAAAATCACAGGACTGGGGGACTCGCTCGGGTCTCCGTTGTGCGAAAAACCTATCGCGCAACTCGACGCACAATTACAACGTAAAACATTTCTAATTCGCTCTCTTCGGAGAGCGGACCTCTCCCTCTTTCCGAGCGTTCGCTCGCGGTTTACGTTCGCGAGAGACACGAAGCGAGCGATCTCTCCCGAGAATCGGCACCTCCGTTCTCAACGCGGAGCGGAGATCAGGTCGCGCGCGCGTTAACGGGAGTTTTCCGCGGAAACGAAATAAAAATGACGGCGCGAAATGTTCTTTTCCGAACAGGTAATTCCCGGCATTTCGCCTCCCTCGCTCTCCTCCTCGCGTTCCTATCGCTCGCCCTCGTCTTTCCTTCCTCTCGTCTCTCCTCTTCCTCCCGGTGCGAGCGAGCAGCAACAACGGGGCGCTCTCTCACCCCCATTGGACGCCAAACCCCTTCGTGAGCAGCAGTTCTCGGGGGCGAGCGGTTGTCGAACGGATTGCTTTTTGTTCCGCGCCTCCGTGTCCCGTCCTTTGTTTCCGCGACTCGCCGTGCCGTGAGGAAATGACAAACAAATGAGCACCGTTGTGTATAACGGCCACCGGCCACCCCCGCGTCGTCATGGCGATGCGACGTGACGATCGACGTTTTTAACTCGTCGCTGCTGCCGGATACGCCGGCCTCTTGGTGCGCACGATCGACGCACGATGTGCGACGAACGATCCGTCGAGAAAAGTCACCCTTATCTCGTTAAAAAAAAATCTTAAATTTACATATAACAATCGCACGATTTGTTATTTTATAATAAAGTTTTCTCAAATATATTATACATTTGATAAAATTGTCTTGATTGTTTTATTTAATAAAAAGTTAAAATTTGGCTACAATCTTGACACATCAATCTTCCGGCATCTAGTTTGACATTTTAGCTGTCAGAATTCGAAGGTGCACAAAATCATTGTTCTCGCATCAAGAAATATAATACAGCTTTTTCATCGGTAAATCAAGTCATGAAAATCGATTTTAGAAATCTTAAATGATCGCGGATGAGTTTCCATTAAAGATAGCAAGATAATTTAAAGAATTTTGTGTGAACGTAATTACTATAAAATTTAATTTTTAATTTTTCCTTTCTACGTTTTAGAATTATATTATTAAATATTATTAATAAAGACGAGACGTATCAAAAATTAGCAAGTCGATTTTCGTCATCAATTTACGTAGATTAAGTACAAGAAATCAATATTTGGTACAAGAGGTAAAAAAAATAAACGAGCATACGTCAAGAGAAACACGTGTTCGCGCGAATCATTTTCTTTGAAAGCAAAAATTTTCGTTGGACATTAGAACGCCCGGGGGCTTTTGTATCAGAAACAAAATGGCGTCTCCACCATACTTTTCCGAGAGAAAGAGGCGATAACGCGCGTATACGGCGGGGATTGCTCGGCCACGGGGGTCGATCGCGTATGTGCCATTCAAAGTCGATGAAGAGGTGAGCCGTGGCGTTTTCGCCGGCTGGACCTCGTAACTATCGATTGTGCTTCAAAGTCGATTGTGTCCCCATTATGTACGCAAGAAGGGGAGAAAGAAGACGCGAGGGGGAGGAGGTAACGCGGCAAAGGGTGACGAGGAAAGGGGGGGAGGGAGGGAGGGAGGGGTAAAGAACGATGGGGTGACTACGTTCCGGACGTCGATGGAACGACGGGAGAAAGAGAGATGAGAGAGACAGAGGGACACCCCTAAAGTACGGGTCGTCCAATTGACTCCGCCATATTGAGTTTGGTTCTATGGGCTCTCGAGCACACAGGCTCTTGGAATTGAGACACATTATACGAAGGTCCGTCCTTCGTTGAAGGCGCTTCCAGCTTCGGTAACTTTGTTACGGGGTTTCTACGTGAGCAAAATCCAAGCGGCTCGAAGGTATATCACCCGGCGGCTTCCGCCTTCGGCGCTATCTAGGGATCCGACGTTCGAGCGTCGATACGGCTAATTAATCGTACACCACTTCGCCCTTGGAAATGTTAGCGGAAAAATTAATTATCGTACGGGAGGAAAATTACTTATCACGAAACTGAAGGAAAAATTATTACGTTATTGCGTCTGAATGCTGATAGATGATTATTTCGATATAGATACGATATTAATATGATACACATACGATAGTTTGACTTATTTTAATTAAAGAAAAATTCATGCTTCAAATAATTTATTTTAATAATGCTTGAAAAAAAATTTTAATATGGTAATTTTATTTTATATTAGTATTAGCTTCTCTAGACACACAATATTTGCAAATGCAAATTAAAAGATTATATCGTCACAATCGTAAATACCTTATTTTTGTAAATCGGGATACCACGATATATTTAACGTTCCAGGTATTCGAGCGGGCCCCAAGGGTACCAAGATCCTCGTGAAACCCCGACCGCGATATGTATCAAATTATCCTTATAATAGAAAATGGCGGCAACGTTACACCTACCAGGTGTCGTGCTACGAGGCGCCGAAAACGGTGCTCGTCATAAGAATGGCGCGGTGAATAACAATGCATCTTCGCTGCACACAATAATGCCGACACAATGCTCGTTTCTGACTACAATGGGTGTTGCTTTAATGGGAGTCCGGTTGCAACGGGGTTTCTGTTGAAACCACCTTCGCTATACGATTTTCCCGTGCGTGTAAACAGGAATCGCGACCTTTCTCTCTCTCTCTCTCTCTCTCTCTCTCTCTCTCTCTCTCTCTCTCTCTCTCTTTCTCTTTCTCTCTGTCTCTCATGGATCGTTCTACGAAAAGAATACATCTTACTGCTTGTAACGTCAAGATTTCGAAACGCGAACCGGCCAAGTAGTGCGACGCTCTCGCACAAGATCGTTTTACTCGCCGGAAAATTCGATCTATCACGAATGTCCGTCTGTAATACGGCATAAAAAAAAACTCAAATAAATATCTTGCCCAAGAGGATCGTGTATCTGGTGAATAACGAAAGAGACACTTCCAATATATTAAGAAATATAATAGAAAAGAGAAGCTTCTTTCTTGACGAAAAACAAGTTGCAGACAAATATGAATGAATCGAGTCACACGTAGTTTCATTGTATTTGCGAGAATAAGATTCCAATTAAATTACAGTTTTGATCCTCAAAACATCATCGTGCGTTTATATTTAAAATGTTTTCTCATCGCCTGTATCATGTAGAAATATTATTTTTGACATGTCAAAACACATACGATACTCTCCAGCAATCGATCGATAAAATATGCTTCTATGTATCATTCAATGTTTATTCGATCGGAACGAGATAAGAAATAGTAGTAGACGCGCTCGTCAGACGAAAGATCGGCCGTTAAGACTCGCTTACTTGGGCCAAAGCAAGCTTGCATTGTAAGGAAGTGCGCCGAGACGCAAATCAAAATGCAGTCGCTACCGTAAGGACACTCCAACGGCTGGAGGGTCCTTTGCTATTACTGTGAAGGACTTCGCAGTGCTTGACGAATCACTCACTAATTGCGTTCGTGACATGGTCCAGAACTAACAAACGGTTCCTTCGCGTGGAATATAATGATTTTTTGCCCACGTGTGCATTTTGTCGATATGCGCGAATGAAATCGACGCGCAACGATATATATTATATGTATAAATATAAAGAAAAAAACGATAATATATCCATAAATAATCCGATTATATATATTTTTTTCTAATCTATTTTATCTTTGATATATAAAACTATTATTATTTTTAAAATATATACGCGTACATGCGAACATACACATGATTATTAATTAATATTAAATACATGTCAATCGTATAAAATTTAAAATTTATCTAATAGAATTTGCAATCAATTAAAGAGCTGTGTTTTGAAGAAAATGTGCATACATGTAATAGATTCTCTCTCTCTCTCTCTCTCTCTCTCTCTCTGTCTCTCTTTGGCTATTATTCCCTATTGTCCTAATGATGGATAATCATAAGGCTTTCCTTGAGAGTCTCATTATGAATCAAGTATCCCTTAATGGCTCCTATGAAACTCATTGGCCATTTAACGCCGAGGACACGCCGCGACGTTGAATGATTGACAAGTTCGAGAGCGAATTTTCTCGTCAATCCCATTCCATCTTAAACATTCATAATCAAAATTTTTATAATATTTTTTGTATTTTTTGTAATTTTTTATAATATATTTTGTATATACAACAGTTTTATGTGTAGTTTTATATACAATTTTGTAAAATTCTTAAAAACATATATCTCTAGAAATTGCAATAAATTACATCTGAATTCCTTTTTCTTTAAATTTTTTGACAATTTTGAAACGATCGTGAAAAAACTCTACAATATTAATGCTAATATTATCTATTATATTAATAATAATCTTAAACTCTTATTGCTGTCAAATATTTAATATATGTGTCTAAAGTTAATATGTTAGATAGTATGGAAGTTTTATTAATACGGCATCATATACGCGATACGTGCGTAAGTTTTAACAATGGCAGTCTCTCCATACTTGCGTATGTACCGTCGACACCCTTTACGGGGTTCCCCTTGCGGAAACGCGACGTCTCCATGGTTACAACATTGAAACCCCGCTGGGGGATGACAAAATGGAGAGGCGCAATACTCGGCCCGACAAAAGCGAAGTAGAATCGAAGAACGCCGTCGACTACGTGTACCCGTATTTGAAAGGTCGATTTCTATATACAAAGTGCTCGACGTAATCGCACTTTGCTGATAATGTACTTGCTGATAATTAAAGTCATCCTATGGCAGAGTAATGTAGCACTTTAAGAAATCAATTCAGGAAATCGATTTTTTTTTCAAACAGCTATCAATTTCTCTCTCTCTCTCTCTCTCTCTCTCTCTCTCTCTCTCTCTCTCTCTTTCTCTCTTTTAATGATATGTTAATTAATATTTTTTAAAATCTGCATAAGTACATATATGTCTCCGTATAATACTGTAAAATCTTAATAATACAAGCACGTATACAAACAATGTATATAAATGATTTCTGTTAAGCTAAGAATTTTCCAATCATACAGCTGATCTAACAGTTACACAGTTCATTTATCATTTATTGAATATATTATCAGCGTCTTAATTTTGAGAAAACTGTAATTATTTAGAGTGGTTTTATTATTTCATAGACAAAAATTTTTCGCGAGATATATTCTAATTTAGTAATGATGATAATTTTATATTCGAGATATAAATATATGAGAAAATAAAACCGAGATTAAATAATATTAAGATAGCAATACACATGAATATGTATATTGTAATTTTATGATGAATCTGAGATCTCCCTCTCTTCTCTCTTTTTCCCATAATTAATATTTTCAAAGTTAAGCATGAAAAGAATACTCGTATATTTACGGCGCAATCGTATTTCGCATTGCCGACAATGCGATCCAGGTGAAGATCACCGCGTGATTCACGCGGTCTCCCGATGGTACCCGCATTGACACTATCTGTCATCGGAGACGCTACGAATCACTACGCACGAAACGCGAAACGTCACGTTCCTCGACGTTCACCCTAACCGGAACAATCCGAATGATCGTATCTACGCATTTCAACGACACGATCATCTCTTTCTCTCTTTCTCTTGACAATAATAAAGTATAAAAATACTCGTCTCTCTCTCTCTCTATCTCTGTTAAAAGCATATAGACACGTTGCAATATTATAATTCTTCTTATATAATATACTTAATAATTTATGACACAAAAATTATATTAAAAAAATTTGTGCTTAAAAGATATTCTGAGAGCGTGCGATTATTTTTTCTAAGCCATTTTTATTATTTTTTCATTATGTTACGCTGACGCTGTTAGTTTTTAATTTCGCAATTAATGCTAACGCGAAATAATTAAAATTTAAATTATTACTGTAGTATTTTAATTTTAATATATAAAAATTATATTTAGGATGCATTCTCGATCACAATGTTGCGTGAAGACTAAATAATATGACAAACTGTCAGAAAGCGGGAAAAGTCTTTTTGGTGGCTGATAAACAAAGGATGATAAAATGGCTACCCGTGGTGTAGGAGCGGATAGTCTAATCCCGGATGAGACGACGGCGGATGTACGACGACGACGGCGACGGAGACGAAGGTGGAAAAGAGAGAGAAAGAGAGAGAGAGGAGCGAGAGAAGGCGCAGACACATCTCTCGGATTACGTCTTAACAAGCTCCACGACGTTCATTTGTCTTATCCGTTGCCGCTAATGCGACAGCAGCTGTTGAAATGATTAATTCGGCGCGAGGACGCCGTCTTGTTCCGTTCCGCTCGAGCACTCGATTTTGTCGTCGCAGATGCGTCGCGGTTAATCAACGCATTGCGGTTAATCACCGTCGCTGTGAAATACAAAGCCAAACGAATAACGTTCGAATCTAAATAGAAATGTGGCTTTCCTATTTGTAAAATCGATGTAACAATAATCTAGAAAGTATATATCAATAGAGAATGTAATCATAATTTACCAGGCATATATATCGATAGAGAATTGATATTTTCTAAACAGATCCTCTACATATTTGTAGGATATTTTTTATCCGCGACAAAAAAGCTTAGCTGATAGACCTCGAATCCAGTTTGACACGCATGTGCGTTTTAAGAAAATTAATCCATCTAATTCAATCTAATCCTAAACGCTAGTGACAATTGCATAATCGTGATTAAATTCAGCGCGCAAGATATTCCACCGATCGTTCATTGTTCATAAGAGAAACCCTACGTGCGACTATTCGCACCCTGTCCAAACAAACAGAAGCGAGCTCGCGCGATCTAATTGGATTAATTTTCAATTTGTCGGGACCACCTGTCGTCGCGGTGCACCGATCGTACGTGCCGATCGATGACTAATCCGCGAAAATGAGAACCCGCACGACTCTCCGACGAGCGCAGTCGAAGCCGACTATTAGAATTGAGCGAGAGAACAAAGAAGCGCGGAGCGACAATTGTGCCTCATCGCGCGGATATAGGGTTACAGGCGCGCGAACGGAGAAAATGAGCGGCGAATATTAAGTCGGCGTAGCAAAATGGCCGACGGGCGAGAGAAAAAAATAGGGACGCATTAGTCTCTCTTTTTCTCTCGCTCGTCATACGACAAGCGGAGGAGACGCGTAACGAACACTCGGTTCCACATACTCCGCTCGTCGGGTTACGACGTGACGCGGGTCGAAATTTTGCCGCGTCGCTAACGCATGCGCGACGCACGCTGATCGAAAGCCCCGCCCGGTCATTCTACCTTTGTTTAATTCACGCGGTATCTACGCCCACGATAACAGTGGTGTAACTAGACGGTCCTGTAAAACTCGCGAGAGAGATGTTCTATAGAACATTTTTAAAAAATGAGGGAGCATAATCCTAAAAAGTAAATGTAAAAAAAAAACAGAGAAAAAGATAATTTTCAAAACAAGAATTCAACTCTGATCTTATTGTTAGGCAAAAGTTCATCCGTATCTGAAAATAGTGTTAGAAAGTTTATTGTCTATAATAATTAATATAACACTGTCTATGACAATAATATGATCTATATAATTAGTGAGCTAATCAATTCTAATCAGATGAAAGAAATAGAATCGATTGTATTATCTTGACACTGATAGATTGTTTACATATGTCAATAACTCTTTAGGGTTATATTTAGAATATTTCGATTGTTTCGCGAATTCTCAAGAAGATACTCTCTGACACGTATATAAAAAATGTCTGTGAAAAAAAATTTATATATATTGTATAATTTCACAAATTGAAAGATTTCAGTTAGAAAAATGAAATAAAATTTTATAATTTGTGATCTCATTTCATTTTTTATATTTAAAACGGAGCTTACAAATTGTTTATAAAGAACTTATTTCATTTCTTTATTGAATTCTTAATTAGAAAATAAGTGTAATAGACAAATACGAAAATAGAACTACGGAGTATCTTTACAACAACTGGTAGCGTGGCCGAGCGGTCTAAGGCGCTGGTTTAAGGCACCAGTCTCTTCGGAGGCGTGGGTTCGAATCCCACCGCTGCCAATCTTTTTGCACATATTTCGTGAAAATCTATATTTACAGAGAGATAATATTCTTGCTTTGAGATATCATGATACAATTCCATTTTAAACTTTTGATTTATGATCATCTATTGCCGATAATTAAGAGTTACCAGATTATCTATTGTCAATAAATGTATGTGTTATCTACATACAAACTGTAGATAACTGTCGATAAAACAAAACTTAATATATGTGTAAGCTCAAAAAATACGATATTGAATAGATTTAAATAATACGAGATTTTAATATTTTTACGCAATTTAGAAATATCGCGATTACTAATCGATAAGTAAACGAAAAGATAACATATAAAATCTAAATTTGAAATCATGTTTCATGGAAGTGCTGATTATTTGGATTCCAAAATATATGAGTCGGTTGCGCATAATCATTTTATATGTATACTTCGAAATCTCATCGTCAGATAAAGATTGATACATTACTATACATTACATACACTCATATATATATATATATATATATATATATATATATATATATATATATATGCTATATATTACATGAGTTAGAATAGATTAGAATGAGATAGCACGGGTACAAGTCCATAGTTCAATAACGATTGGCTGATAAATGTTTTTTTCGTCTATGAGGCAAAGCAGTAAAGAAAAAAAAAACAGTTAAGCGAATATAATAGACCGATACGAAGACCAGGAAACGATTTACATTTAAAGGATAAAATATTTCTCAAACGGAGTTTTAAAGGTTGTATGTTATATTATTTATATAATATATAGTATAAAATATTTTTCGTTTTATATAAATCGCTATCATATATATATCTTCCGATCTGTGATAAATATAAGTAAGATTTCCGTAAAATTATTAATCGCGCGTCGATCTTTTTCTTTTAAATATGAATGAAAATGATAGTTCGAGATAATAAATATAGAAAAAAAATATCATTTTAATTACATATTATATTTACATATTATATTACATATACATATTATATTTTTATATATTTTATATATATTATATAAATCAAATCTATAACGTATATAGGTGATTTTAATCCAAAAAATACACAAAAAATGTCAAAATTAAATTAATTAAACTGAAACTAAGAATATAGAAAAGTATTGCATTTTTGTGAGTTTATGTCTACGTAAAATTAAATTCTTAACGTGTCATTGTAATAATTCTTATTTTAATATGTTTTTATAACTTTTTAAAAAGTTCCTTGAAAATTATGTTATTTGAATCGAGATTATAAAATTTGCGTTAATCTAATAATTTTCTACTTATTCATCTTTTGTAGAGTAATGAAATCAAATTGATTTACCAATTTGAACGAAGAAACCGAATTCGGTGAACATTCTTGGAACTTTTATTAGTCTATATAGATGTTGAGATCTTTTTACGAAAAAAATGCTATTAAAGAGTGAACCATTGGGAATCCTAGAACACGTCATGCGGTACAAAACAGTTGTCAAAGCGCCTTTCCAACGAGGACTGATGAAGAGATTGGATCGTGGTGGCCTTTCAGTTCAAAAAATTTAGTCAGTAATATTCTTTCCACCGCCGCGATAGCTTACGAGAATCACGCAGATACCAGCGAGTTTCGCGAAGCGCCAGATATCACACACACATTCTGAATGTCATTACATTACTTCGCGAGAGTCTAATATATAAAAATTGCAAGTGATCAAGAAACTGCTGATTTTTCGTATCAATCAGTAATATCCGTTTTTCGAACGCAATACTCTACTTCATCATCAATATTGCCGTATTGCGGAATTGAAGAGACTATATTAGGATAAGATAATTAAAAATATCGTAAAGTGATCAAAATATTAGATTTGACAACAAAAAAATATATATATGTATACACTGTGTCTCGCAATTACAGATATACTGTGTGACAAAATTGCAGAAATTTTGTATGTGTTCAGTTAATTCTACAATTAATAATAACACTCCCAAAAAATTGTGATACTGTGATTCTAATGAGTACTGTGTGTGCGATTACATTCATCTTTGAAAAAAATACGAGAAGAATTTCTGCATCAAATACGTGATCATTCGTAGCGTAGTAGTGTCACTCTCCGATTTGCCAGCGTGACGACGCGCACGTGTCAGCAGCCTGCGTATACACATAGCGCTTGAGCCTATTATTTGTACAGAAGACATCTCGAGTGCCGTTACAAGGAACGAGCAGGTTTTCGCTCAACTTCTGCGTAGATTCACCAATTCTCGATTGCACTGATCATGGTTGCCACAGATGACAAGATCGTACGCGCGTCGACGCGCGAAACGATTGAGCTCCACTTCCTGTCTTTTATCTATGGCATATACCTGATAATTAAACGTTTTCTCAAATGGATATGGGACCCCAAGAAGTTCTTCATGCTGCAACAGCGGGACCAGCCACCGCTGTGTTTGGTCGACAATAGCCTCGGCACGCATTCCTACGTGAAAATCAAGGTGGGAGAATGTTATAAATTTTTATAGTTCATATACCATGCATGTATAGACTGACCGGGGATAAATAAGTATTATATACAAGATAGCCGTGCGAAATATTATTGACCTTTGATAACTCACGATGGGACGGTAGGTTCAACACAGACTATACTTGAAATTTATATATCGATGTTTGTATTTCCAGTGATTTTCAAATTGCGCCTCGGTATATTTCTAAAAATATCAGGTTTTGTAATATAATCAAAGAATTTGATGCAAAAACGAATCACAGTTCATCGATTTAGTAAGAGAAAGAAAAAAAAAAGATTTACATCTTTTTAATTATTTTATTATTTATTTATCTTGCAAATTTCTTGTAAACTTATTTAATTCTTGTAATGAACTATCCTGCGTTCAATTATTTAATGATATGAACCCAAAATGTGTATGTTGTTTCACTGTCTTGGATCAGAAATTTGTAGTAATATTTAATTCTAATGTAATTGTGAATCGATATGAATTCAATATGTCACAATTCTATGTTACGACAGCCTCACCTTATGATATCAAGTGCAGATGATACTCGAATGTTAAAGAATAACATGTTATACACAAGCACATAGTGATAAACGGTTATTCTTAGATTGATATGCAAATTTTTGTTTCTTTTTCAACGTAATTCGTTATAAATTTTGATAATAATTATTGAGACAGATGTAAATGTGTCTGTGTGTGATTAAAAACATGTAAACATGTGCAGGAAAATGGTAGAGAAATTCGGTAAACATTATGTACTGTATATATACAATATATAAAGCAATAATCATTGTTTTTTGTTATATGCTATCTGTGCTATCATCGTCATAATGATTCGCAGAGAAACTTCACAATATATTTTCGAACAAATTTCCTGCCAGTTGTCGCATACTGTAAATTTTCTCTCAATAATTAAGAAGTACTGCGGGAGAGATCAATAAATTTAAAAAATGCGACAATATCAAATTATTGTTTAGTCTAGAAAGCACAAACGCGCGATGGATTCCATCTGTCAGAGGAAAATTATAAATCATAAGAGAAAGTTTTTTTTTTTTTTACTGAAGTCTTATGTAATTTAATCACTTGTTGATATTATGTACATATTATGCTATACTATCATAATCATAGTGATATAATTATCGTATTCGCATTAAATCATGTATCGCGAAGCGCAATTCTGTAAAAAAAAATCTCCTACTTATAAAGTTTATTTGTGGTTTTAATAAATACGCGTACTTTTATGTGCATCATTTCTAAGCTTTAAAAACAGAATAACAAAATTTTCTTCTATTATTTAATACACTTTTTCTCTCACATAGGGTGTTAAATTCCATTACGTAGAAGCGGGAGACAAAAGTAAACCGCTCGTATTATTATTACATGGATTCCCGGATTGCTGGTTATCTTGGAGAGAACAAATTCCACGTCTCGCAGAACACTACAGGTTTTATAATTTATACAAAATACTGCACACAATACGTTTTATAACACATTAATATATACATATACAATATATTGCATCGTGGTCAATTTTGTTGTTCTAGGGTAGTGGCTATAGATTTAAAGGGATTTGGCGATAGCGACAAACCGTTTAATAAAAGATCTTATAAAGTTGAAATTTTAATAAATGAGTTGAAGCAATTTGTATTGACTTTCGGTGTAAAAACATGTAGCATAATTGGCCATGATTTAGGAGGGCTTCTGGGATGGTACATGGTCGCTTTACATGAAGAACTCGTTTATAAATTTGTTGCTATTTCGAGCCCGCATCCCAATTTCTATTGGAACAGGGTATCGGGAAATTCCGCGTTAGATGGAAAGTAGGTAGTTCTTCGATCTTCATATTTATTGCGTAAAAATTTGTGTAAATGCTTTTATTAAAATGTTTTTTAAATATGTAAAATTATCGTTACATATTTTAGTAACAAATAACGTGATTTTTCAGATGGATACATTTTAGCAGACTACCATTTCTACCAGAGATAGATGCGCTTAAAGAAGATTTATCTATTATTAACGAGACATTTAAGCATCTTCAAATATCTCAGAATGGCACAGAAAAAAGCTATGTCGAGGCGTATAAATATGCCTTTAGCAGGAAAGGTAAAGTAATCTTAATTATTAAAAATTGGTCTCTTCTGCGACACGCGTTTCACTCGTTTCTCTTTACATTCTTTTTATATTTAAAAAAATTGATATAATGTTTTATAGAGGACTGGACAGGACCGATCAATTATTATCGTAATCTTCCATTTACAAGACTAAACATAGATAATGGCGCACAAATTGATAGCAAAACGTTGCTAATAGTCGGAAATATGGATCCTTTTATTACGATAGAGAGTATTATTCAAAGCGCCGAACATGTAGAAGTATCCAGGGTTAAGATTATATCAGAGGCGCAACATTTTCCGCATCAAGAAAAACCGACCGCCGTAAATGAGGCGATTATCAAATTTTTGATAGGTGAGTCTTATGTATTTCACGCACTTGTCTCGCGTATAAAGTTTTTCTTATATAAATTATATTATTCGATGAACAATATAAAATCCTAGTATCATATCTTGTACAATAAGAAAATAATATTTTAGGTACAACATACAACTTGCCATCTTCAAAGGTAGCTTCAAAGAGTCTTGTATCCTCCTGGTTAGGATCTTTAAGTAATACTGTTAAGTATGGCAATCATATGATTGACGCCATGCATAAACGGACTAACGATGTAGCAAATGTTTTACCCAGCAAAGCATTTCATTTGGGTCAAACAAGTTAGATGGGGAAGAGAGTGTTATTTGATATATCAATGTCATATTTAAAAATTCTGCGCCTTATTTTGAAAAATTTAGAGAGATTCTACCTATGTATGTCAACGCTGACATATGAACTTCTTAAAAGGCTGATTTATTATTTCCTTTTTATATATAAATATGTTATTACAATGGGAATTGCAATTTTTGTGAATGATGAAATCGCGTGATATGAAAATTTCTATCATATTCACTCTTTTAATATAAGCAATATGATATTTTAACTTATTTTTATTTTCTATATATATTTTTTATAAGATATATATAAATAACTTAGCATAACCAGAATGAATTTTTTATAATTGTATATAATTATTATTTAGAAATAAAAATGCTCTAAGAAACAGCATTGTAAAATTATAAACAAAATTGGTAAAATTTAGAATATTAATAATAAAATACTATGCAATAATTTAATAGTAATTAATTTATATTACAATTATATGTAATATATAACAATATTTTTTATTAAATTTGTAATGTAAATATAGAAAATATACTAAACAGAATATACTCTATTATATTATAATATTAATTATATATATATATATATTGATTGATATATATTGCAGCAATAAATAAACAGATAGATTTTGCTTTATATTCGAATCTCAAAAAATTGTATATTAATTGCGAGATATCGTCTTTATAATAATTTAGCATTAAAAAATGATATTAAACAATCTAGTGAAACCATGCGTTATAAAATGCGATGTATATTATGCAAATATATAATTGTCATAAAATTGTCATAAAATTTGAATTATACGAAAAAACATTAGTATCATATAACATATATACTATAGCAATAATAAATTATGTAAAAATTATCCCTCTCTCTCTCTTTAAATATAGTTCCAGCATTATAATATGTTTTAAAAATATAATAAATTATCAATTTCTGACTTTTTGCATAGATGTGTTGCTAGACTAGAGAGCTTAATGACAGATATTATAAAAAATAGATCGAGTGATTGAACTGAATAACATTGTTATATTTCTGTGTGATATTCGAATTACAGTTATAACAATTATTGTACAATTCAATGCATATTTTGCACAGAATTACGTCGATGTACTTGCTTTAGATTTTTTTCTGAAAAATATAATATTTGCATATAAAAGGATTATATTAACAAAATGACAGTATTAATGGAATTATCTTATACAGTTCATACTTTCCGAAATTTTCGCCATCTTCTATTGTTTCTGGTAATTCGCAGTTCATCGTTTCTGGTAAAAGTAAACAGAGCACAGCGCCTAGTATTGGTCCTATGGCGAATATTACCGGAGGCAGCCAAGGTTGAATAGTTCCCTGTGAATTATTTCGTTTCTTTAATCTTCAGGAACATAAATAACAATTCGTTATTATTTGTGAATAAAATGTAACATTTAATCATTAATACAATTATTTCATTATAAAGATACACGCAATATATATAATAAATTAACCATTGTGGCAATGTACGGTGCGATTATACTGCCGATCCTGGCAGAAATACTTCCCAAGCCAACGCCAATATTTCTTACGACAGTCGGAAATACTTCACCGCTGTACAAATATATCGTAGGAAAACTGATTGCCATACCAACAAGGCCTAGCGAGGCTAAAAATATCCGGGCATTTGCATTGGTGATCAGAGTTATCAAAAGTAAGCTAATACCGGACAAGATATGTCCTCCTATCAAGATTTTTAAACGGGAAACTCGTGATATGAGAAACAGAACTATCACAGTCCCAGGTAGTTCCATGGCAGCTGTAAATCTTATAAATGTTTAATCAATATATCAAATTTTTTATGTAATCGTAGAATACTGTCGAATTACCAGAAACTGCAACATTGATAAATATATCGCCGTCGAGATGACCCATGTATTGCGCTAATCCGAAGAAACAGATACCGCAAACGAACCAGTTGAAGCTCACGCATATAGTCTTCAGTCTCAGATTCGGAGTTCTAAATAAATGCGCGATATTATATTTTTCCTTGCTTTTCGTAGTTCGAATTGCTGCTTGGCTCTCATGAGTTTCAAGGGCTAGTTTCACATTCTCCACCGGTATCTTGTTTCGTTCGGCAGCTTGCAGCAAAATCCGTTCTGCTTGTCTCGGCTTGCCCATGGCCAGTAACCATCTCGGTGATTCTGGAATAATCCTATTTTGCGAAACGTATTTTAATAACTAATTTACCAAAATTAATAAAATTGGTGAGTCTCTCATCCATTTTACTGAAAACAATTCTTATTCTAGTTTATAATAGCATATATAATTTATGTACATACCAGTAATACGTCAGTAAAAAAATTGATGGTATCGAGACAGCCATTTGAAAACGAGACCATGTGCGTGTCAAGTAAGATATTAAAGGATTCATTAAGTGTCCAAGTAGAAACGGCACGTGGAACAGAACCGACATGATCGATCGCCATTCAATTCCAACAATCTCCATAACTACGCAATTAATCATGATTAACTTTGCAAATAATTGTATCGTAACTTTATTACGTTTGACTTACGTATAACAAAACCAACGAGCATCGTTCCACCAGTAGCTACAGCACATATGAATTTCAGTACTAAAAATAATTCGTACCATGGTGCAAATGCACTCGCAAATCCAGTTACCGATTGCAACGCGAGTGCAATCATCAATGGTTTCTTTCGTCCAATTCTATATATAAATAAATACATCGATATTAATAATATGAAAAAGAAAAAAGATATGTTGGTATATTTATGTGATATCGAAAATTATAGCACCGTCAAATACACAACAATTTTGAAAACATAAATATACCTGTCGGCCATTATACTAAAAATTAAATTGCCGATAAGGACACCGAACATTGTGCAAGATTGTGCAAAATTTGCCAGTTGTTCTCTATCACATACTAGATTCCACTGAAAACATTAAAATATAATTATTTCTTTATTGAGTCATTCGGAACATTTTCATGCAATTAATTAATAAAGCATTAATATTAGAAGAGAAAAAAAGAGAGAGTATCATCTCTCTCTTTAACTTACCTGTGTTATAATGCTCTCTCGAAATATTTGTTTATCGTATTTGAAATCTGTGCATTTTTCTATAGTGCCGTTTCCGACATCAATTTCACATTTCATTATCACATCGTTAGTCACTGATAACGGCGCAACGCATGAAAAATTGGTAGGTGGTGCAAGAAATACGATAGAAAGTTGATGCCAAGCTACTGGAAATCTGACGAGAGAGAGTGCCACCACAATCACAATATGCCACGGGCCCGTAGAACCCATGGCCTCTTGAATAGGGTCCAATGGTATGAGACCTGGAAGAGAGATTATATATGCGTAAAGTTATTCATTAAAATATAAAACATATTTGTGTATTTTATATACAAAATTATTTTATACATTTGCCAATCTAAGATTGACTTTTTTATCGTATTCATTTACTTATTACATCACTCGACAATAAGCAAGAGATTATGAATTAATAATGCGAATTATTATTATGGATTAATAATGTTTTGTTGTTACATTCTATCGATTGTTCGATTATTCTATTAAAAACCGCTAGTTCCACAAACACTAAATCTGATAATAAGACATAATATTTTTCTGCGATAATAATAATAATCGATAATAATCCCGAAATATTACTCTTTTAATTAAAATATTCAAATAGTTACTAAAAATTGCTGAAGAAGCACTTAATATTAATAATGTTCTATTCTAGAAACATTAAATCTCACAAGATTTTTAATCAAGCTATACTCTTAAAAAAAAACCACAATTAAAAAATTGTATTTGTAATATTTTGTTGAAAGATGCCAGTAACAGATTCGCACAATATATTATTATATTTTTTATAAGAGAGAGAGAGAGAGAGAGAGAGAGAGAGAGAGAGAAAGTAAAATTTATTATCTTTCTAACTGCTTATCGAACTAGCAATATATAGCTTGATAATTTAATTCAGATTTCTCTTTATGTTGCAACCGAAATATATCGAATTATAATAAAACTTTTTATGTTTTCTATCGCTGTACTCCATGTAAACAATTACATCAGTGTAGTTCAAGTGTCAATGTTCGATGTATGCACGATTTATTGTAAACTGCTATAAAACTGTTCGAACCAGACCTATATTATTTAACACGACACATAATTACAGATGTCATTGCACCGTACAAGGACATATGCGGCTATATAGGTGCATTTCCGTGTTGCAATAACGGTATATATCATATCACTGGTATATCAGACATCATAAAATGCAAGCAGACTGTAATAATAGCCGTTACCTTGCACATGAAACCTTAATGTATCAGTTTTTCGAAACCGCAAGAGAATTACTTAGATCAGTGTTTCACAATTTGAAACATTATATCTTAACAAATCTAAAAAATATCTCAAATAATTTTTGCGGATTGCATCTATTCATATGTACTATGCTTTTATATATATATAATAAGTTTTTTTATAAGAAATAATCTTTCTTACAAAAGAGCGAATCTTTTGAACTGACCAAATTATCCGCGATCATATATATATCAATATACTATTTGTATTATTATATTATATTAGTGCGCTCAATAAATAGAAATGTCTCGTAAATATTTAGAATGAAAATCGCGCCCAACGAAAAGCGGTAAACTACGCATGTATACACACACACACACATCATTTATTTCTTTATATTTGTATATAAATTTTCCACGTTCCTCATTCAAGAAAATTAACCTTTTATTAGCTTCTTACTATATGTAAAATCTTACGCATAAACTATCCTTATTTTTCGCGAGATATTTTAATTTCGTTGTCATGATTTTATTAAAGAAAATTGTATATTAATTATATTGGCGCTTATTATTACATTCCAAGAAAAATTTAAGATTAGGAACATGGATATAATTAAAATCACTCATTGGGATCAAATTATTACGAAGTAAAAATAATGATATATACTAAGATATATTTGTGATAGAAGATTAAAAAATATATTACTAAGATATTATTGATTTGAACATGAATTCTTTATTAAGATGCGTAACTATTTAATATGTATTATTAAAACAGAATGGCACTTTAATGAGTTTGTCATTAATGTCAATATTATATGGTTTTATGTACTGAGTTTCGATAAAATATAGTCGAATACCTGAATCGAGTTTGCACAGCTGCCCGAATATGATACACATTCTATCAAGACATTAATGTCTGTGCTATTTTAACACAATTTTGATTTAATGAAAAATTTCTTTCGACTCTCGTTCATGTAATATAAAAATGTGAATCGTAATTAAATCTTTAGAAAGAATTTAAATTATGTTTTTTCCGCATCTCTCTCTCTATCTATTTATCTATCCATCTATCTATCTATCAAGCGACGCGGTAGCGTCGTGACGCCAAGTATATTAAAAATCTATTTTTTTCACAGACGCGTAGCTGAGATATTCGCATTCAATGCAGATAAGTGACCTAATACAAGGTAAACAAAGCACATATTAGTACATGCATTACAGTCGTGTTTACATAATTAAAAATGCAATGGTAGTCTACGTGATATATGCATAGACACGAGTCTTGTATCTCTTACGAGGAAAATACTAAATCTTTAAATAGTAAAAAAATATTTTTCATTTGTCGCATATCTACAAAAATTTCGTTGCTGAATAATTTTAATCTGAGACTACTCGAATAAATTTTGATATATAAATATAAGAAAAAACATTATTGTATTTTTTCCAATTTTCTTACTAATTTTATAACCAATTTTATTATGTGACACATTTTTTCCACACTTATCCTTGCCAAGAATAATTAATGGCAATAAGCTCTCCTTATTTACGAATTAAAAGGGCAATCCAAACAATCACAATCCAAACACATTGTAAATCAAGATATTTATTGATATTATTAATAATAAATATTATTGATATTTCTCTTCAATGCAAGACAACATTAAGCCAATAAAAATTACAAATAAATAATATAACATTGGTATCATTACCCATCTCGCCCCAATTTTTCTTAACGTCACGTTGCATTCTCTCCTCGATCTATTCTTTTCTTTTTAATATAAAGAATCACAATTATCTACTGACGATTATTTACTGTAAAATATATAGAATGAATATTTAACGTGCAAAAATGTAGGTGAGCGATTTATGCGATAACTTTTCTCATTGCAAAATTACGAGATTATTTGCAAAACGACTGGTAATAAAATATCATTCTATCTTGATAATAATCGAAAATACGTTTAAATCTGTAGTTAAAATATATATATAGAAAAAATATATCATATATTATATATTTAAAAAAATATATATAATACGTAATATCACGATATCGTGCAATAACTTGCCGCATTATAATTGGTGGTTCATCTGAAGGCACTCGATCAACCATTACGTATAAGAAAGAACTTCTTTGCGACAGACGATGTCCAAGTGTTCCATACAGTTGACATTACACATATTAAGAAAAAGCAATTAAGTGTAATGATACTTTAATCTTCATATAAAGAAGTAATCTATCTCAGGAAATATAAACACATACTCTTTTAATTTGGACTACGTTTTCGTTCCCATAAATTCTTACAAAATTCGTAATAAAGTGTTTCCTAAATTAAAATAAGAACACTGGTCATAGATAAAGACCGCATCTTATTACGCACAATAAAGAAGAAGAAAAACAGAAGACAAAGGAAATAGTCAATTATACAGATTTCTTGACATTGTCACATCGAATTACATGTGAAATTGAGAATACGATTTACGGAGGTGCGTATTTGTCTTTTCGCGAGATATTATACACTATGAAAAATAATTACACGGCTTGTATAATATATAATGGTGATGCAATTCGGAATACATGTCACGTACACATCGACCGTTTTAACGTATATTTAGCGCGCTCGCTTTCCGACCAAGTTTCGAAAATGAATAATTTGCACAGATTCGCGTCAGCCAAATCGACTTACCTTTCATCGTTTTGGCCGATTGCTATACGTCCTCTCCAACTGCAAATTTATTTTCGGGTCACAAAGTGATACGATTCCCGCCGCTGTAAATTTTACCGTGTCGAGTGCATGAGAGACCAAAGTGAACTAAAAACAGATCTTTAAGTTTTGTCATCGTACTGCCTTATCGACGCAAAACGGCTAAGGTCAAAGACCAGAAATTCAAGACAGGAACTTAATCTGATCATTATCTATTTATCGCATATTAATACTTCTTTTAGTTTAAAAGGTAGTTTATCTGATCCTTCTAAAGAGAAATTTTTGCAATGTACTATTATACTTTTGCATATGTACTATTATACTTAGAAGTAACGGAGAGATCTATATTTTTAGCATTGATATAATGTAATTTTTATATAAGTAAAACAATACACAATATAAATATGATAATATAAAACAAAAAAAAACATAAGACGTTTTTATAATTGATATTGTTTTATATCAAAAAATTTTTAAAATGTTAATAATTAATAAAAATTAATATATATATATATTGATTTTAAAACTCTGCATACAAAGAGCGTCCATTGGATTCCTCTACATATATTTTATAAAAATTCTTTGTTGTTTCTTCAGAGATATTTTTGAGACTAGATATATATAAAAATGTAAGAAATAAATATGTCTGGTATTTTCAGACTTTATTGTATTATTTTAAGAATCCAATGAATCCCTCTTATTTTCATTAAATTGCCAAAGTTTGTGATTAGTTGCAAGAGTTACAAGAATGTTCGTAGCCGAGAAAATAAAATTTTACTTGTCGAATGCGAATTGGCTGAGTTTGCTGCTCAGAGATCGTTTTGCTTCGTTACTGTGTTCATTGTCCGGACTCGATAATTTTCGTTTCTTGTTGAGTTCTGAAGATTCGACCACGTTATCCGCCTTGTTCGATTTCGATGTCGTCTCTTTGTACCGTGTCAAACCAATTTTAGTTAATTCGACGACATTTACTTCAGGAAATTCTTCCTGCAGATCTTTTCTATGTTTGGCATACCAAGTAACAAATGACTCTTTCCTAGATTCAGTCTTTGATTTTGGTTTAACAGGCACAGTTTTTACAGGTTTCTGGGGTTTTTCTGGTAAACTGTTCAAACCAGCTAAACCTATTATATAATATAATAAAATGAGTGAGTATTCTTAATATAAAGAGCAAAAATGTCTTAGAATTCAAAATATAAGTATTATTACCTCTTGGTGATAAAGACGAATTTCCGGCTTTTAAAAATGGATTCACTCTTTTTAATGTTTGACTCATGGCTAGTGGCTTAATCTCTACTTCGGGTTTTTTAATAGATGGTAAAAGCACCTCATTGTCCTCTTGATTATTAATACTAAAATCACCATTGCTTGTAAAATTGTCTTGGCGATTTTCCATCTCTTCTTCTTCTTTTGAATCCTTAGAATCAGACTTTGCATCAGCAATTGTTTCCAATTTCTTTGCCAATGCTGTTTTAGACACACGCAGAGCATACCGTATGGCTAAATCTATCACTTTTGTTGATGCAATTTGTTCGCAAATGTCCACTGCACGATATTCCAAATTGCTCCTGCAGGCAAGCTAGATTGTAAGAAGTAAAATATCAGCAAAATTAAGAGTAAAAGCAAGACTATATTTTCGATCAGAAATATTAGAGTGGAAATGAACTACACTACACTACTGCTTAATAATTACTTACTGCTATTAGAGTTAATAGTGCTTCAGCTTCATCTGACGGATTGCTTCCTATCTCCCACAATTTACGTTCTTCCTTAGTTTTCTCAGATTCTGGTTCACAAAGAGGTGCAGAAAAAGATACCTCGGTGATTATTGGCAACGGAATGGTCGGTGGATAATAACTACCTTTGCAAAGGATACACCGCATATTTCGTTCTCGTTCACTTACCCCGATTACAAAATAATGATCTGCTTTACCCTTATCCTAACATAGAATTTTTAGTTATATAGATTGTGTTGAGAAACTCGTCTACAATATGCATTACCTGTATATTTATATCACAGAGCACTCTCCATTGACAAGATCTTTTATTGTATATTCTGACAATATCATCGGAATCCATTATAATGGGAGAATGAGCATCTGATAGTCCCAACCACATAAGATCCGATGTTGGCGAAAGTGGAACTGTTAAAGTTTGACTATGCAAATGTGCTCCCTGTATTTGTATCCATAATAGATTTATATTCTGATCACCTGCTGGACCTTTTTTTGCCGAACAAGAAAAAAGATATTTACAATTAGCTATCAATTTCTCATCATGGCAGCTGAATAAAAGCTTCTTACCAATTCCAGCATGATAAGCTACCAAAAGACGATTTCCTAAGCCATTCATTGCAACTACAGGTCCAGGCAAAGCTAAAATTTCACGTTGTGTTCCTCCTATCATAAATATTCTTAAATTTCTTCTAGATGTTGCTATTGCTACAAAATTATCACCAGCTGCTAGACATTCGCTTTCTTCCCCTTCTGGCAGATCTAGAGACCATTCTTTATTTCCAGAACCCCAACCTGATGTACACAAAGAAACAATAAAATTTATTGAATATTATTTATTTATAAATAATTTCACTTCTTTATATTTTATCATTTATATTATATATGTAATAAGTAACTAACTTTATATTATATATGTAATAAGTAACTAACTTTATATTATATATGTAATAAGTGCAAACCTTGTAAAACTATCACAACAATTTTACTAAGGCCATTATCAGAAGCTGGGCAACTTAGAGCAAGTGCTTGAGTGGATAGGGCAGCTATAGAATGCCGTAAATAATTATTTATATGCATACTACGATGAACCGCAGTATCATGAAATTCCACCTCGATACTGGAATTTTCCTCATCGTCTGATGTGAAACATCTAACCATTCCCACATCATTCCACATCTGCAAATGCCATATAAAAACTAAATTTAACTCTGTGGACTCTTGCTATAAGAACATACATAAAATATAAACATTATTATTATACTATACCATAAAATACGATAATAAATGAGAAGGTGTTGATCCTGGTTGAAAAGGTGATTGCAATTTTATATTGGGCATAAGAGCTTTAGTATTGTATGGAAGTTTTTCAGAGCTTGCATCAGAATGGCTTTTTTGATCGTCTTCTAAATTGACGGAAGCCTTAATATTGTTTAAAGATATCACATTTTCTCCATCATCATCATCATTGCCTAATAAAGCAAGATCATTTTCCATTACATCTTCATTTTTTTCTGAATCCATAATTGCCTCATTCTCAGATTTATCAGAACTTATCTGAAAAATTATTGTGAGACATCCTGAATGTATTAACAAAATCTTAAGATATATATATACACATGAATATATTATCTTACCACATCAATACATCCCAGTTTTCCTAATGCATCGCAGAATGCAATCTCATTGGGATGATCTATGTGCCATACTAATGCAGTGATTTTGGTATCTTGTTCATGTTCGAGATATCCAATCACTTCCTTAGTTTCTATATTCCAAACAATTATCTCTCCATATAGCGAACTAGCGGCAATGCGTGTACCACATTCAGAAAATTTGCAAATGCTAAACTCCTGTAAGAAAACAAAAAAACAATAATCTATTTTCATTTACTAAGAAAGAAAAAAAAGAAGCAGTGAATCAACAGCTTACAGTCTTTAAGGTAGAATATTTCAATCTACACAATTCCTTCCAGGATAATCTCTCCACTACAACTACATCTTTGTTAGATGGATATGCCAGACAACTACCATCTGTACATTTAAAAGAAGGCGTACAATACGATTTAGCAGTAAAAAAAGAATTACATTTTGGTACAATATTATTCCAAACATGTACAGTTCGCCTTTCCTTAATATTCCATACACGAATAGATCCATCTGCACTAGAAGATGCCTAAAAGTATTATTTTTACATAAATGTTCTAAAATATTTTTTTTTACCATTGATAAAATATCAGAAAATAATATTTACCACAAATTCTTCCTTTGGGTCTAGAGACAAACCTAAAATAGGTGCAGTATGACCCTCCAATTCTGTACTGTCTGATGTATTAACATTTGTCACATGTATTCGCATATCACTTTAAAGGAAGAAATTAAATTGTTAGTCCGTGTAGTATTATGCATATAATAATAAATAAAGAATTATTTTTGCATTACATACCAGGCACCAGATACTATAAAATTGCTATCTTTTGCTGTTGCTAAAGCTGAGACTGGTGCTGAAAATCTAGTAACTATTCCTTCCTTCTCCAAATCAGGATAAGTAAGTATTTGTACTGTATTATTGTCATTTCCCACAAAAATTTTACCATCCTAAAAATGAAAACTTTTGTTAGAAATAAAGGTACTTATTGATTTTTGTTCAAAAAAAGTCATTGCAATAAAATATATATTACTAAGTATTCTTAAAGATACTAAAGTACTAATAACTTTTATTATCGATACTTGACAATTTTTATAATTACTTTTGAAATAACAGTAATTGCTTGTTCTGAGATGCAACTAGTAGCTGGATCATCATCCATTAGATTTAACCAGGATCTAACATCCCCATCGCATCCACAAGTGATAAGACCTCTCCTACAATTGCAGATGTATAATTATTATTAATAATAATTCTCTCTGACAAACATTTATATATATATATATATATAAACGCTATAAACATATATAGTGTCACTTACTTTTCGCCTGAATAATAGCAAACATCAGTGTGCCCTTCTTGATGAGCATATCGCATGGGTTTCCTTATCAAAGGCATGTTCACCAAGATTCAAGTAATAAAATATAAAAATATTCGTACTTTTTGCATCAATCTTTTATCAACCTATATAAAATTAATTTTAAATATTTATTAGTTTATATATTTTTACACTATATAAAATACACGAAACACAGATGCAAGCGTTTAGCTTATGTATATAATGGCCATAAAATATATGAAACTATATCATTACATACAATTATACCCGTTCTTTAATTGTGTAATTGTGTAATATTATCCGTTTCTCATTTTTAGCAAAGAGTTTGCAGAGTTTGCAGAGAGAAGGATCTTTGTTTTTAGTTATAATCTATATGTCTATGGTTATAATTATGCGCGCCATTTTATTACACTTTCCTTTCACTTCAAGTGCAAAGAATGTAAATCAAAAATGTAGATAAAAATGTAAATAAAAAGAACATCCAAATATATATTCTTATAATTCAGACACTAAACAAAAATTATAGGATATATAAATCTCAAGAAGTAAATAATAGCTTTTGCATGTGATTATTAATTTCAGAAATTTTTCAAATAATTATTTCATATCTCGTGACGTACTTGATCCACGATTGAACGCTTAGGGTTTTTTTTTTTCGAATTCAAAATTCGTTAGGTTGATAGACCTGCCTGCGCCGAACATTTTGTGGGCAAGTTCAGTGAGTACGGTAAGAAAAGCAACCTCTCTTTTCCATGATGGCCGAGAGTGTGATAAGGATTTTGTGAATTTCCCTCACCATAATATCTGAATTTCTATATTAGAATGACCATGATATCTAAAGCTGCGGTCGGCATTGCCGTTGGCATCGCCGGAATTTTCGTCGGCTACTGTTTTTACTTCGATCAAAAACGCCGCAGCGATCCCGATTTCAAGAAGAAACTCCGCGAACGTAAGTTTGGCAATTTCTTTTCTTTTCACGGAATTCATACATTCTTTTCGTAGCGTATGAATCGTACAATATCATCGTAGTGACATACTCTTTTTTAAATAAGATTGACACATTTCTCGTGAAAAAAAGTATCATTTTCCTTAATGTAACATGCAATCATTACGATCATTACGATATAATTAATTTTACAAATATATTTTTTATATTTAGATGTTATTTATGTATATCATAAATTTTATTATTCTGCATAATGATACAATATATATAATATATTATTTTATAATCTTTAAAACTATATGAGAAAATTATATTTATATTGCTGTTAGTTTATTCTCAGTGAATATAGCCTTAGTTTTTTTTATTGTTATAGGTAGAAGAGCTAAGAAACAAGCACAAAAAGCTTCTTCAAAGATACCAGACCTAAGGGATCATGAATTAGTACAGAAATTCTTTTTGCAAGAGGTAAAACTTTCTGGCACTTTTATTAGATTATATATATATATATATATATATATATATATATATACATAATTTTAATTACGTAATATTAAATAAAGTTTACACAATATATATATATATATCACATTGTTTGATTTAGGTTCAACTTGGGGAAGAAATGCTTGCTTGTGGCGAGATAGAGGGTGGAATTGAACACTTGGCTAATGCAGTGGCGGTATGCGGACAGCCAGCTCAACTACTAACAGTTCTTCAAAAGACTCTGCCGCCACCAATTTTCCAGATCCTAGTGCAGCGGCTACCTATGGTCGGCCAGGTACAAAAATTTATGCAAAAGAAAAAAAGTATCACCATCTCATAAGGTAACATTTTTTTTATCTTTCCTGCTTTCTTACAGAAACTAGTATCGCAAACTCAAATGGCAGAGGAGGATGTCGAGTAGACGAATAGAAAGTTTCGTTGACAATTCTTAAATAAAATCTGGAATTAGTAAAAAGTCTACTCATTTTTGCAAAATATATAAACGCAAACATAGTTTACATCTAGAAAAAAAATCCTACAATTATACAATTCATTGTCCTTTATTAAACTTCCATTTTCCTTGGCAAATACATATTACCATATTATATGTAATAAATTTTTATGAATATTATATGTTTTATTTTAAATAAGCAGAGACACATTTTCATATCCCATTGTTCAAATATATTTAATTGAACAATGATCCTGACAATTTCTAACAGATGTAAAACTTACAAAATGGTATTTTGATATCAAATTGAGATTTAGTCCCCCATAAGAATGCCAGTGACATCGTTCTTTATATACAAATATGCGAAAAATTCTATTTAATATAAGGTTCTAATTATTTGTGTGGAAAGAATTAAAACAAAATTTTGTATGTCATTAAAACATTTATAACTTCAATGGATGTTAAATCCTTAATATATGATGTTATATCGCGTAGTATATGTATGCAACTGTTACTCATTTATATTGATTTTAATTGACTACATATTTTGAAAAAAGAGAAAGAGAAAATGTAATTTATCCTTGATTCATTATGTATTCATATATCCTGTTTTCACCAATAAGATTTTTGAAATATAGAGATGTGTTATTGTTTTCGTTATTTCATGTTATTGTATATATTTATCGTTGTGTCATAATATTTATCTCTTATACATATACATATATAAAAATTACCATATAAATTATTACACGTGTTAAATTTCATCAAAATGTGATGAATTTGGAAACAGATTACATATAGTCATTGCTTTAATCTAAGCAACATATACAAATATTCAAACATGGTGAATTAACATTAATAAAATAAATTAGTAATAGTTATTGTATGGTTCAATTAGCTGTGTTCAGTAGAAGAACATACTGTCATCATCATACTTGCGATGCTGACGAGCGTTGCCTTATCTTGATGTAATAAATGTGGAAAAGCGACTTGTAGAATTATTATCTATGGATCGCCGAGGTTGTAATCTTCTAAACTATGATATTAACATCAAATATACTATACCTCCATTGCAAAAATAATACATTATGAGATATGCTCCTAAAAGCGTATTATATTATATTCTGGAAGCATTTACAAATACAGTTGGAAAGCAATTATTGTAAATCCTATATTGTATGTATGTGTTACTATAAATATGGGCAGAAATATACATATTTTGTAGATAAAATCTAGCATCAATACAAATGTAATATTTTAAACAAAGGCATATTACTTCCAATGCTATTCAACTAATGTATAACAAACAGTTACACACACTCATATATATATACTTTTGGTATAAAATTATATTCTTATAAAGAAAGATGAATCACTTTAAAGAGAGAAAATGATTTTAGTTTTTAGTATAATATATTATATATGAAACTGTACACAAGAGCACAAACTGAAAAAAATAAAGTAAATTAAAAAAATATATTCGCTTTTTATAATTCCAAAGAATATTTTTACAGAATTATTATGTATACAAATTATGCTGATAAAATATAAATTAAATTACTGGTTTGAAATAAGATAATCGATGATAAAATATAGACTTCTTTTTTTTATTAATATACAATGTTATGTATAAATTTCTTTTATGATAGCCATAATAAAATTTCTATATATATAATTAATTATATCTCTGTATATATATATACATAAATACATCTTACAAAATGTAACATTTTCATGATCGATGCATTATAGGAATAATAGAAATCAAATTAAAAAATCCGATAAAATAACAATAAAATTATACAAGTCGTGTATGATATTTAATAATTTTATATATGACTTTTTCAAAATGTAAAATGATCGAAAACATTAAAAATGTCTATGTTTAACAATCTGTATTCTTAAATACAGTTTAATATAAAATAGAAGATGTGTATTCTATTCTCATGCTATAATCATGCTTATAAGTTCTCTGCAAGTACAACTTGATTATTATAATAATTATTGAAATTTGATTATAATTTGTTTAATGGAAGTATATGTCACTGACTATTATTCATCCTATTATATATGACAGTATTTTGCAATAGGTTGAATTACAGTCAACAATAATAAAATTTCTATATAACATTTGCTTTGTCAATAATAACAAATTATAGAACATTTATGTAACAATAAATTAAATATATATATATGTAATACTCCTCATGCTTCCCATGAGTACCATACATTCATTAAAAAGCAAAAGTATATTAACATAAAAACTTCAATATTATATAAAATATTTTACAACATTTTTCAATATTAATATAATCAAGACATAGGGCTAGTAAGTTACATGCGACAAATAGGGATGTAGATCAATGTATCTATCATGTTCGTTTTGTACTTTCTCTGATTCATAAATAAGACATAAATTGTGTATGATATGTAAAGCAGAATTAATATAATCAGAAAGGACAAAGTAATATAATACTATTTGTACTCTCTGATCAAAGTTTCCATCTTGAGCATATATAAATAGAACTTTATAATGAATATTCACACAGTCATGAAAAATCAGGAAATTAGCAATCATTGTTGCTTTACATTAACATACATGTATTCTTTAACTTCAAAAATAACAAATATTACATAAATAAACAACCCATAACTATTTTGAATCCAAAATTTCATTTCTAGCTTGTGACATCACGTCAAGAGCATTTTTCTCAATAAGATTTTTGGCTAAATCTTTACCGAGCAGCTCTGCACCGAGAAGACTTATGCTGCTTACTTTTCCAGGAGTAACACTACAGTAAAGACGGGGTTCTTGATACGGACATTTCCTATATATCAGAAAGAAAAGAGCACATATCAATGAAGTATAGAAATTTTTTAAAAATCAACTCATAAATATTCATCGATGACGTGAGGGTCAACATGTGCAAATTACTAATAGCACTTAAAAGTTATGTTTAACTTACCGTGGAGGTTCGCCATCATCATCAGGTAAGTACAATTTACTTTTAGAGGTATTTGTAACTAAGATTTGACCATCTAGAGACCATACAGCACCGGTAATTGTTAACTCGTTCTCTTTTAAGAATGAAGATACAGCGACTGGTGCGGAACATCCACCGCCCAGAGTTTTTAGAAAAGAACGTTCGCATACACATCTCAATGTGGTTTCTACATCGAATAATGGTTCTAAAAGAGAACGTATATCCCAATCTGATTCTCGGCATTCAACGCCTAATGCACCCTGACCAATAGCATAGAGAGCTTCTTCAGGTTCTAGAAGCTGGAAGAATACACATGTATATTAATGTAGATAAATTTTTTTATAGAAATAATATAAAGAAATCTGTCTGAGCAAGAATCGTACTTGACTTATTCTGTCTTCCCAGCTCATTCTTTTTAAACCAGCCGCAGCTAATATTATTGCAGCATATGAACCATTTTCTTCATCTAATTTTTTCAATCTAGTATTCAAATTTCCACGAATATTTTCTACCTTCAAATGAGGCATATTTCGAGATAGTTGCGCGGATCTACGTAAAGAACTAGTACCTATGACACTACCTTTTGGTAATGAAGATAATGTTTCACCTTTGAACTTTTTCGACATAACTACTGCATCACGTGGATCTTCGCGTCTATAAAAGTAAAAAAAAAAGTTATTTATTCATATTAAAAAATATTAATATATTTTTTTCATTTTTTGTTCACAATCTTTTTTCAATAATTTTTATAATTCAATGATTTTGTACATGTCAAAAACACAAATATATGTTTCATAAAGAATCCATAACTATTTTTTTATATTCAGATCTGATGCTCCATAATTATCATATATGGTATTTTAATAGCATATATCGAAATTAATTAAAATAGAAAATCTTTATCTTTATCAGAGTTACAATAATTTCCAAGTTATAAACAATTAAAGTTAATCATTGATATCATATCGGATCATATAAAGTTAGCATTGTACTGATCTGGAATACCGATAAGGAATATCTTTCACATAAAAACAAGATGTTTCTTTCATGAGAATGATAATATACTTACACATTTGAATGTAAAATGTGTATTGTTATCTTGGAGCAACAGAATTTAAGCAAAATAGCAAAGTCAGCTCTTTCTAGTAAGCATCAAAATAATGTAGACAAATATAATATTGAAATAATAAAAATAATTTAAAATAATACTACAAGAGGAGATAGCAATTTTTTTAAGTTTAAAATTATGTTAGAGACAACGTACTTTAATATTGCACCTAGAGCCATTCCTGCTGGCAGTGTTGTTGGTAAGTCTTTCAATGAATGCACCACAAAATCAACGCGACCATTTTCCAAAGCTATTTCCAACTCTTCCGTAAATAGTGACTTTTCACCAATTTTTGGTAAAGATTTATCCAAAATCTTATCCCCTTTAGTATTCATTGTTACTGTATATTCAATTATAAAATTTGTATAAAATCTCTAATTTACAAAATATAATTTAAAATATATAGAAATAAATAAAAATATTTTCGCGCTGATAAATAAACATAATAATAGAACATGTTATTATATCCAAGTCATGGAATACAAGAAGCAAGAGCTATAGAGAGACCAATGTTTCAAATATGTTATGTAATAATCACAAAAAAAAGAAAATGTGTAAAGATTATCGCTTACATAATGTTGAAATTATTTGAGAGAGAGAATAAATATTATGTAAACTTAAATTTTTTTAACATAGTAAATTAATTAACGGTATGTTTAATAATTAATAAAGACGATATGTTATATTGCATTTTTATGCTTATTTGCTTACCTATTTCAAATTCTTTTTTTGGATATATTTCTTTTAGGCATTGTATCACATGCTTAGTTTGTATCAAGGCCAACTAAAGAATTAAAAACTTGCATTATTCATATATGAAGTAACATTTTGGAGTGACGCTTTGTCGCGACATAAATTAAACATTTTTTTCCACATACGTGATTGTATATAGCTAACCGAAAAATAGCGTCTAAAAAAAAACATTCTTCAATATACGATTATCAATACCTCTTGAGCATATAATCAAACATCTTTTAATCATTGTAAATAGTTTTTACAGAGATTAAAAAATTGCTGAGTAATTTTACGTAAACTGGTACATGTAACAGCAATACACGCAATGATTGCGCAAAATTAATCTTTTGTATCAATATAAAATGATCTATATTTAAGAAATCAATGAAAACAAATTATACGTTATCCTTAACGTAATTGCATAATAGTCCTGTTATATTCTGAGGCGGAATATAAATACACGTTAAAGTCGAGGCTTTTATAAAAGAAAAAATTTGCCAGTAGGATGATCGGATATTAACAATTTTGATAAGAGTATAAAATCCATAAAAAAATTGTATTCACGATTCGTCCCGGAGGTTCGTAAAGTTCTCGATAAAGTGAAAGCTGTTCGCAGACTCACCTCACTTTTCCGAGATCCAACTCGAATTACGTCACCTTTCTCCGCGCCGTTCATCGCCACGTTCGGGACACCCGATATAGTTTAATACAAATATCAGCGAGTATGGAGAGACGAGGTCTCGAATTTTGGAATGTATCAAATACGAAGCGTGAGTAAGAGATGGGGACATGAATTGGGTCGAAGAGCATGAACACTTTCACTGCGATCACAGGAACCGTGTTTAACCTTAACGATGTGACTTTGCATACAATTACCGTTCCGAGGGAGATGGATAAAAACACGTTAGATCAATATGTACGTACTGGATTACGTTATTTATTCACAGTCACTGACACTGCAGCAGAATGTGAAATTAATGATTGAGAAATTTGGAAGAACGACGGTGATACACTACACTCTCATCGTGATGAACGCGCAACGCGACTAATGATAAGATGAAAATTAAAGTGTGGAGTGAAAAGCAGCATAGAGTATAAAGATAAAGTAGTGTTGCAGTGTTGCATGCGAACCAGTTGTTGGTACATGCGTGATGGCACCGACGTTTCTAATTGGTCGGTTGTTACTTGTCACCCTAGACACCGGTTGATATGAGTGGCTATGGTCATTTACAACGTGGTCAATGGAATGTTGCTATTGGACATAGATCGCTTTGTCCTGGGTGATCAATCAAATGTTTTTAATACTTATATTGATAATAAAAGGAACCCACACACAGTCCTAACCTGATGAATAGAATTTTTGAATGCAACAAGTGACTCGTGCGTTAACACATTCGACAATATGAATGAAATAAAAAATTTCTCGGATTTAAAACTGAATTCTTGGCTCCTTACACAATGCGATACAATGGGTAAGCAACTTTTTTATTAACATAATTTTCAGAGAGAGAATTGTTTCTTCTGTTACAAAGTAAAAATATTTGTAATACTTTGAGGTGCTAAACAATTACCGATTTTACGACATAATTACAATTTTATTTCACATGATCTGTTTTAGGTTTAAAAAATCCCACTCCCATTCAGCAGAATTGCATTCCCCGAATATTAGCAGGTGAAGATTGTATAGGATGTGCAAAGACAGGTAGCGGCAAGACTCTTGCATTTGCTCTGCCTATTTTACAAAAATTGTGCGAAGATCCATATGGTATATTTGCTCTTGTATTAACGCCAACAAGGGAACTAGCTTTTCAGGTAAAATAAATATTTTACTTTCTTTTTTGATTGCTTTTTGGATGAATTATCTTGTAGTTAACTGGATACATTCGTATGAGATATACTTGTAATTAATATAAATTATATTATATATTCAATATATATGGTATTTATTTTAGATTGCTGATCAATTTGCCGCCATTGGCAAAGCTATTAATCTGAAAAAATGCGTAATTGTTGGTGGTATGGATATGATGGTGCAAGGATTGGAATTGTCCAAACGGCCACATATAGTTGTAGCTACTCCAGGCAGACTAGTAGATCACTTAGACAGCTGCGATACGTTTTCCTTACAGAAAATCAAATTCCTAGTATTGGATGAAGCTGATAGATTACTGGGTGGTCATTTCGATGAACAACTTAAGAAAATATTTTCCGCAGTCCGCAAACAAAAACAAGTGTTATTATTCAGTGCTACAATGACAGATGCTCTTGATAAAGTGAAGCAAATAGCCTCTACTGAGGTATGATCACTTATCACTTAATAATGTGACTATAATTATACTATTATATATATACTATAATTATATATTACACAAAAAATAACAGAAATGCTTTTATTCTAGGTTTTCATATGGGAAGAAGAGGATGATGCTGGTATTGCCACTGTAAAGGAATTAGATCAACGTTACGTATTATGCCCTAAGGATGTACTCGATTCATTTCTAGTAGAAGTAATTAGGACATTTCGCGCTACAAACAAGAATGGCTCTATTATGATATTCACGGACACTTGCAAGTATGACAATTCTTTCCTTTGTATTTAGAGAAAAGATTCATATAGTAATCTGCAAATTTAAACTTAGTTATATATGTGTAACTCTTCCATATTTAGGCATTGTCAACTATTATCAATGACGCTGAATGATGTTGGATTTACGAATGTGGCTCTTCATGCGATGATAAAGCAGAAAGAACGTTTAGCAGCACTAAATAAATTCAAATCAAATCATATACAGATTTTAATTGCCACTGATGTCGCAGCGAGAGGTTTAGATATCCCAACGGTACAATTAGTGGTTAATCATATTATACCGAATGTACCAAAGGAATATATTCATAGAGTTGGTAGAACAGCTCGCGCAGGTAAAGGTGGTATGGCGATTAGCTTGATAACTCCAAACGATATCAAATTATTACATATGATTGAAGACACCATAGGTACTAAATTAACGGAATACAAGGTAGATGGTGAGTATACATTTTACGCTTTTTCTTTCTTGATAAAAGTAATTAAATTTTGCAATAATCTGATCGTCTTTTAAATCAATCTTAGATAAGGAAATCGTTACAATCTTAACACAAATATCAGTGGTGAAACGAGAAGCAGAGATTAGATTGGATGAGACTGATTTTTATGAAAAGAAAATGATCAATAAGCGAAAAAGATTAATCTTGGAAGGTAAAGATCCGGACGAAATAGAAGAACTTTTAGAGGAGCAAAAGAGAAAAAAACATAAAAAAAAAGAAAAAAAAATTTGAACAAACTATTTCGACACAAAACAAAATTAGTGTATACAACATATAATGTATATAATGTGAAATTAATATCAAATACATATATACAATATTATACAATTAAGCCTATTCATACAAAGTATGATATGATGATAAACATATTTAGACTATATTGTTTTTTCTTTAATATATCACGTTTTATTCACAAACAAAGATAAAAGAAAATAGTAGTATGTACTTGTTATATATTATGCATTCAAAGTATCCTCCATTATAATTATAAATAATAATGCAAGTTTTATTATGTGCATAATACTTTAAGAGAGGCAGTTGAACTTGTAAAAATATGGTTAAAATAAGTTTTTTTAAACATTTTCAAAGACTTTTTATGTGCCAAAAACCTTTCAATTATTTCGATTATGCAATTCCATACAAAAACCTTATAAAATATATAAAATTATTTACTATATGTTATGGATATGCATGTGTATGTGGCAAATATTGGATGCTACAAATGATCTGATGTGTAATGTGTCACCAAAAAGCTAACTACATAAGAGATATAATTGAGTTATATCAAAAGTGCTTTTAAAATAATTAAAGGCGTGATCTAATTTTTTCTTCATTTTGTATCAAGTTTAGTTTTTGTAAAAAGGCATAGAGTTCGGCAACATATTCCTTTGGATATCTGTAGAAGTGGGCAACATGTGGTGACTCTTCGAATATTTTCACATAAGTCTGAAAGATAAAGGTATATGTTTTTATTACAAGAGAAACCTCTTGTAATTCTCTCATGAGCTAGCAAACGCAAATTTTACCTTTATTCCTAAAGATTCCCAAGTATCGCGTACATTCAAATTGGCGGCTACAGTTCCAACAGGATCAGTTTTACTTACAAATAATAACGCTGGTACAGGTATAGTAGCAATATGAAATATTTGACTGGATCGAATATAATAACGTGTTGCTTGCTGGTGGAATGTCTTCATATGATATCTGAAAGACATTATTTTGTATTAATTAAACGAGTTATTTCTTGCTTTATTGATCTTTCTTGCTCTTTTTCTCTCTCTTACTTACTCTAAATATTTCCGTAGCACAGATTGCAGCATCATATTTTTCGGAAATACCGCGTGAGGAAAGCCTATCGTTATTTCATTGACATCAGCTATACTATCCCACACTTGTCCAACAATCCTATCTGCAATGCCACTGTACTTGTCCTTGTTACTTTCCATCAAATCTAAAGCCTCTCCCCACATGTAACCACCTACTGAAAACCCATGTAAGAGAATTTGTTGGTAACTTTCATTTTGCTTTAAGAAAGTTAATAAGTCTGCTGCAACTAGCTGAAAATAAGTTTTGAAAATTTTATAATAAATAGATTAAAACACAGTTCTATCATATATACTTACTCTGGAGCCTTTTGTGGGCCACAAAAGTTGCCAAGGTGTAAGAGACACCACTGCCACATCAAAATCTTGTTCCATATACAAATTAACAAACTTCATAACATGCTGTCGCTTTGATAACAGCCAAGTAAGAATAACTAACAATGGACGATTATTTGCCACATTTACATTATGTATAACATTTTTAGATGATGAAACAAAATTATCTTGTGTAAGGAATTCAATATTCTTCGAGACATGATGGGAGGACAACAAACGTGTCAATTGTCCAATACCCTAAAAGAGATGGTAAATATGTTGACATCTGTTTACAAAAATAAGAAATAGAAATAATATACAGAATTATAAACAATGTTATTTTATCATAATCGCAGATAAAAAAAATATACTACCAAGTACTGATTACACTTCAATAATTGTGACTGTGCGTGTATATTAATTATTCTTCCTGCAAAAACAGCACGCAAAGCACCGATAATCATCGTAATAAGAAACTTTCCGTCTCTTTCTCTCTATCTGTCTATATACCTAAATAACATATAATAAAACTAGTTAATAATTTTAAGGAGTATCGAATTATCGTGTATCTATAATTAATTATTTATTAATAATCAATGATTAATATATTTGTCACTTACAAATTCTGTCTGACGAGAAATCCGACAAGAACACCACTACATGAATTTTATGATCATGTATACACTTTAGTGATTCAACTCTGCATAATGTTCGTCTCAGGATTGGTTTGCCTATTATTTCTCGTATAATTACCTTATCCCCTCTTATGTATGCCTCTCTTCGAACGCTACGAAAAGATTAAATTCCATTCAATCAGCTGATCCGCATTTCTCATCTCCACTTTATTAAAACAATGAGCAATAATCAAAATACTATTTTGTTATTGTTAAAATTACACGTGCGTGCCAATATTTCTACGTGGCAGGCCTATAAAAAGTAATCGATATATAAATTCTATAGTTACCAGAACGATTGAAACATTATGAGTTCCGGTATCAATTCCCGACACATCGCTCAATACCTATATACATTTACGATGAAAATAAAATTTGAATATGTCCGCCAAGCCAAAGTCTTGAATCAAGAAGTGTGAGATCACAACGATAAATAACATATAAAATAATCGTAATATATGGATTGTGTACATTTATGCATACCGAATCTTCTCATTTTTTTCAGGCATAATGAATATGAAATGTTCTTCCATCTGCGCTCGCAACTATTTTATTAATATAATAAAACGATGAATAAAAGCATGAAGCAACAATATATTTTATATATATTTTGCATATATTAAATTTGTTTCTAAAATAAGTACAAGGAATTACTACAAGATAAAGGAAAGGAATAAAAAGAAATACGAGCCATGAATTTTAGAAAAATGTAAAAAATATATAGCAAAAAGAGTAACAGACATGGATGAAGGATTCTATTTCTTTTCTTTTTCTTTCTTTAAAAAAATATAAATAAAGAGAACAAACTTTTTATAGATATATTTTAGATATTGGATCAATCAGCTCTCTTATTTCGAAGATATAAATCAGTGCATGCCACGATCTGCACATTTCGGCCGATTTCCGAGAGTCAACGCCTATCGCGCCCCCCTTGCGTCTTCAGATCCTCAACTAGCAACCGTAACCCGTAACCAAGCGCGCGGCGCTCTGCCTCAGGTACGGTGCATCTATACCGCGAAGCGGTTCCGTACCCCCTTACTGCCAAATATTAATGTTTTAAACGCGATCTCTTTAGAATTTTTTAAAATAATTAATTCAAGAACAAAGTTTCAATACTCGATTATTAATTACATTTACGATATAATAATTCTAAAATATTATTAAATTATATTCGATAGATTAAATTTGGTAAATGTGTCGCGCGCGGAAACTCTTTCCGATATATAAATTAATAAATAATTGTAAATTTAAAGTTTTATAAAAGACGCTTTTATTAAAAGCACGAAATACTTATGAACGATATTATTTAAATTATAGACTGTTGGATATCCCCAGTATATGATGTCATTATATAAATTAGAATAACGTAATATTTTTAGAATTATTATATTGTAAATGTAATTAATAATCGAGTATTGAAACTTTATTCTTAAATTAATTATTTTAAAAAATTCTAAAAAGATCGCGTTTAAAACATTGATATTTGGCAGTAAGGGAGTACGGAACGGCTTCGCGGTATAGATGCACCGTACCTGAGGCAGAGCGCCGCGCGCTTGGTTAGTGGTTACGGTTGCTAGTTGAGGATCTCAAGACGCAAGGGGGGCGCGATAGGCGTTGACTGGTTGACTCTCGGAAATCGGCCGAAATGTGCAGATTGTGGCATGCACTGATATAAATTAATTAAAGAGATGATAAGAGATGACGAATGATCAGATGTCTTCGATCGTAAAGGGAACAAAAAGATGAATTCTTTGCGTCGCGCAGCCGCAAGTATATCTTATGGTAGGTTCTTGTTCTTGTTATTAGCAAATTTACAATTTTCCGGTTCGTTAATTGCAAGGATTGCATAAATTATACGTATCAAAAGGAAACGCATTATGTAATAACATAAAATTAAGTCATACTTACTCCGGATGTAACTCCGATTGATACTTCGCAATTCGCCAGCTAGTCGGTCAAGCCAGGCAACTTTTGTCTGGCCGTTCTTGTTGCTGTCTCCTCTAATCGCGTGTCTGGATTATTTAATGCGTGAATGCAGTCGTCGCGTGCCTTTCGCATTTGCGCCTGTTATCATGCGTATCTCGCGCATGGCATTTCTTCTTCGATTCTAATGAGTTGCAGGCAACACTACTTTATATATAAATACACGTATGGACTTCATAATCCTGCATAGAAAATATTAACGCTGTGATTTCGTAATGAATATTATGTTCGAATCGTTTTAATCGCATCTTTGTTTACAGGCAAAACGTCGCAACGTTTTTGTATACAGGAAAAAATTGCATGACATTCTACTATCCATATTGTATGTCGCAACCAAATACGCAAGATACGCATTTTATTACCTTTGCATAAAAAGGAGCAAAGTTCAAAATTCCATATTACTGAGACTTTTTCTCAAAGTGTTTTAGACATCGCTATTTTAGAGCACACGTTAATCATGTTTTAAAACAATGCTATATAAATCGTGAATAATGGCTATTATAATACTACAAGTGATCTGATGTGTAATGTGTCACCAAAAAGCTAACTTTACATAAGAGATATAATTGAGTTATATCAAAAGTGCTTTTAAAATTATTAAAGGTGTGATCTAATTTTTTTTTCATTTTGTATCAAGTTTAGTTTTTGTAAAAAGGCATAGAGTTCGGCAACATATTCCTTTGGATATCTGTAGAAGTGGGCAACATGTGGTGACTCTTCGAATATTTTCACATAAGTCTGAAAGATAAAGGTATATGTTTTTATTACAAGAGAAACCTCTTGTAATTCTCTCATGAGCTAGCAAACGCAAATTTTACCTTTATTCCTAAAGATTCCCAAGTATCGCGTACATTCAAACTGGCGGCTACAGTTCCAACAGGATCAGTTTTACTTACAAATAATAACGCTGGTACAGGTATAGTAGCAATATGAAACATTTGACTGGATCGAATATAATAACGTGTTGCTTGCTGGTGGAATGTCTTCAGATGATATCTGAAAGACATTATTTTGTATTAATTAAACGAGTTATTTCTTGCTTTATTGATCTTTCTTGCTCTTTTTTTCTCTCTTACTTACTCTGTATATTTCTGTAGCATAGATTGCAGCAACATATTTTTCGGAAATACCGCGTTAGAAATGCCCATTGGCAATTCATTGAGATCAGATAAACTATCCCACACTTGTCCAACAATCCTATCTGCAATGCCACTGTACTTGTCCTTGTTACTTTCCATCAAATCTAAGGCCTCTCCCCACAAGTAACCACCTACTGAAAACCCATGTAGGAGAATTTGTTGGTAACTTTCATTTTGCTTTAAGAAAGTTAACAAGTCTGCTGCAACTAGCTGAAAATAAGTTTTGAAAATTTTATAATAAATAGATTAAAACGCATTTCTATCATATATAATACTTACTCTGCTTTTTGTGGGCCACAAAAATTGCCAAGGTGTAAGAGACACCATTATCACATCAAAATCTTGTTCCATATACAAATTAACAAACTTCATAACATGCTGTCGCTTTGATAACAGCCAAGTAAGAATAACTAACAATGGACGATTATTTACATTATGTATGACATTTTTAGATGATGAAACAAGATTATCTTGTGTAAGGAATTCAATATTCTTTGAGACATGATGGGAGGACAACAAACGTGTCAATTGTCCCATACCCTAAAAGAGATGGTAAGTATGTTGACATTTGTTTACAAAAATAAAAAATAGAAATAATATACAGAATCATAAACAATGTTATTTTATCATAATTGCAGATTAAAAAAATATACTACCAAGTACTGATTACACTTCAATAATTGTGACTGTGCGTGCATATTAATTATTCTTCCTGCAAAAACGGCACGCAAAACACCAACAATCATCGTAATGAGAAACTTTCCGTCTCTTTCTCTCTATCTGTCTATATACCTAAATAACATATAATAAAACTAGTTAATAATTTTAAGAAGCATCGAATTATCGCGTATCCATAATTAATTATTTATTAATAATCAATGATTAATATATTTGTCACTTACTCACAAATTCTGTTTGACGAGAAATCCGACAAGAATACCACTATATGAATTTTATGATTACGTATACACTATAGTGATTCCATCAACTCTGCATAATGTTCGTCTCAGGATGATTTGCTTATTACTTCTCGTATAATTATCTCATCCCCTCCTGTGTATGCCTGCTTCAAACGCTACGAAAAGATTAAATTCCATTCAATCAGCTGATCCGCATTTCTCATCTCCACTTTGTTAAAAGCATGAAGCAACAATATATTTGATATATATTTTGCATATATTAAATTTGTTTCTAAAATAAGTACAAGGAATTACTACAAGATAAAGGAAAGAATAAAAAGAAATACGAGCCATAAATTTTAGAAAAATGTAAAAAATATATAGCAAAAAGAGTAACAGACATGGATGAAGGATTCTATTTCTTTTCTTTTTCTTTCTTTAAAAAAATATAAATAAAGAGAACAAACTTTTTATAGATATATTTTAGATATTTAATCAGCTCTCTTATTTCGAAGATATAAATTAATGAAATGATAAGAGATGACGAATGATCAGATGTCTTCGATTGTAAAAGGAACAAAAAGATGAATTCTTCGCGTCGCGCAGCCGCAAGTATATCTTATGGTAGGTTCTTGTTCTTAGCAAATTTACAATTTTCCGGTTCGTTATTTGCAAGGATTGCATAAATTATACGTATCAAAAGGAAACGCATTATGTAATAACATAAAATTAAGTCATACTTACTCCGGATGTAACTCCGATTGATACTTTGCAATTCGCCAGCTAGTCGATCAAGCCAGGCAACTTTTGTCTGGCCGTTCTTGTTGCTATCTCCTCTAATCGCGTGTGGATTATTTAATGCGTGAATGCAGTCGTCGCGTGCCTTTCGCATTTGCGCCTGTTATGCGTATCTCGCGCATGGCATTCCTTCTTCGATTTTAATGAGTTGCAGGCAACACTACTTTATATATAAATACGCGTATGGCCTTCATAATCTCGCATAGAAAATATTAACGCTGTGATTTCGTAATGAATAGTATGTTCGAATCGTTTAAATCGCATCTTTGTTTACAGGAAAAACGTCGCAACGTTTTTGTATACAGGAAAAAATTGCATAATGACATTCTACTATCCATATTGAATGAAGCAACCAAACACGCAAGATACGCATTTTATTACATAACATTTTATTGCATAAGAAGGAGCAAAGTTCAAAGTTCCATATTACTGAGACTTTTTCTCAAAGTGTTTTAGACATCGCTATTTTAAAGAGCACACTTTAATCATGTTTTAAAATAATGCTATATAAATCGTGAATAATGGCTATTATAAATTATATACAAGAGAATTATAGTTAATATAATGCGAGAATATATTATATACAAAATATTATTCATTTCGCTAATCTGTTTAGTTTTTCATCGATAACAAATATTTTTTTTTAAACATTCTTTTATTTTGAATTTAAATGCGAAAATTAAAAATGGAATACGTATGATGATCGATCTCAGAAGATATAAGAAATACTTCATATACGAAGTATTTTTTATATATAATAGATAAATGTATGTCAGTAAATTTTCATAAAGTCTCGACATAAAACTCAATTGATGAACTTGCCTGCAAAGAAGCACTTTTACGATAAAGATAACAGTTAGTTGTCGCATTGAAGTAAATGACACAAATACCTCCGGATGCATAGTAAATGTAAGACAAATATCGAGCTCAAAGAAAACTGGCTTTATTTATTTAGTTACGTTCGTACTGTTTCCGCGAAATTTTAAAAATTAAGATTAATATAACAAAAAATATTATTTAAATCATAGTAAGATAGAATTATGAATTAATATGTACACGCCAGAAAAAAACAGGAATTTTGAACAGGAATTACTCTAAATCTTTAGATATTCGAAATAATTGCATAAAGTAAAATAATTAATCTCAATGCAAGAGAAAACAATACAAACTACCTGATAATAAATAATACAATAAAGATGGCTTCAATTCCCTATATACTGTCTGTGGCAGTTTAAAGGATTCCGCATCAGATTATCAATCGATTTCGTGTCATTAAGGAACTTACATGAGAAAAATATGTATGTATATATATGCACACACATATATGTTTTAATATATGAGAAAAAAAAAAGTACACTTTCTTTTTTTTTCTTTCTTCTTCGTATATTAACTTATGTAATCCTCCTTAATGTGTATGTATCTAAATGGTGCTGATTTTCTAATAATTATAATTTATAATAATTAACTTCACGAGTAATAATGAAAGAAAATAAAACTGTGTTAACATGAGGTATATATACTCGCCATTTGTGTGGTAGCCACATGAAGGATTTATTACAGACTTTATATGTTATTTAAATATTAAATGATATCTATATTTCTATATGTGTAAATTATACGCTTGGACACAACATCGACATAGATTTTTGTGTTGGAACATTATTATACGTTAGTGACAAAATACCGAATAGCGTAAGTAGCATGTAAAGGTAGTAATCGGTATATAATGACTATTCTCTAAGTTTATCCTTACAAAAGAAGTGCTAGAAACATATTTGGTCTAAACAAAGGCTCTTGACTCTTCATCTTACATTCTCTACGCTAGATATATATCTGTTCTGCAATGTAGTACAGATTGACTTATGCGAAACGCAAGAGAGCCATTGTCCTTACGTATATGAGGATATAATGCCGTAATTTTATCGTACCGTCGCGGGAATGCCAGATATTTTGCAGTAATAACATATTTACAACCCACAGAGACGTTTGCATATATACACACATTGATTTAAGACTATTGCCGCCAACAACGGTTTCGTAAACACATTGAATACAAAACGAACAGGCAACAATGTTAAATCAACGATACAACATGCGAAGAACGATTTTACACGGATCGTGTCGCATTCGATTTTTTTGCGCACAATACACATATAATGATGTAAATTAGTCTTTCGTTATGGTTAGTCTCTTGTTATGGTCGATTTGGATGCATCACCCACAGCAAACAGTACCTCTTTACACGAGCCATTAGTAATAAATTATTTAAGTGTACATCATATATAAAACACACATATATATGTCTGTATAAATAAATTTCTATATAGTTTTTTCCAAATATGTATATAACATAAGGAATTCAATTGTATAATTTAATCATCTACAGAGAAGTCACAAAGACCGGTAGAAGATGTACCTCAAAGGAGGTTTAAAAAAACTATGAAAATTCATATCCTTATATATTTGTCAGGGATGAATATGCAAAATCGAAATGCAAAACATATGCAATACATTATGCGTAATGACATTAAAATGACTTGAAGAATACAAATGCGATAGAATATAATAATGATTCGAATGAACACAAACAGTCAAATTCTTTTTTCCATATAAATACATATATATATTATAATATATTTCATATTTTCTATTACTTTTTTCCGATTTTTTTTCTAAATACATCGCGTTACAATAGACTGCCGACTTTATTACAGCATGCCCAGCGTGGCCCCTCGCGTAAAAGAGTGTAAGAGATATTTTTTTTTCTTACTATAATTCTAACACTCGATTAAATTCGATTCAACGATCGAATTGATCGTTTTTCTTTTTTTCGTATCGAATTGTGTGACTGATACATGAAAAAATATATCCAGCCACCTTTCATCCAGAACAATAACTATAAAATTACAGGTTTTCGCATGTGTATACAGATATTCAATATCTATGAGTCACATTTTGTTCGTATTCGTAGACTTCCTCGATATCAATAAATTTCGGTAATTTTATAGATCACAAAATCTTTTTTTTTCTTTATTTTTTCCGATTTAATAATCGGAGCAAATCATTCACTCATAAGCTTGCAGGCAATACTTTTTGGTTGGTTTCAAAGGACAGAAATGGACGCTTTCGCTATCCTTTGTACGATTATTGCGCGATGATAACATATTTTGTTTTGCTTTGCATTTCAATAAAAACAATGAAACACTCTTCATATCGTAGAATTTTGCAGATGTTAAAATTATATTTACATCTTATGTTGCACGTCTATTAATTAGGGATAGACTATAGAACTAATAATGTTGAAGTGCATGTGTTTTTGTGTTTGATTTCATTAAATTAATATTAAATATTCTAATTACAGAGAGAAAGAGAGAGCTGTATGTAAGTAAACAATCTTTGTATATATACTATTTATACTTTTGCCTTTACAATATGTCATGCTACACTATGTGTGTTTTAATTACATTATACTTCGTTGTACATAGGATATACTATCTCTATTTTCAAATGACAGAACATCTGCAGACTCCTATGATATAAAGATTATAGTAAAATTATAATTATGTACAAATGTCATTAAATATATCATGATTAGTATAAATATATATGCTTATATCAGCATACATACGCATGCATATATGCGATAAATTATACCATGTATGTATGATGTGTGTATGTTTCTTGCTTATAGTTGTGAATTTGTGCAATACATATATTTCTAAATTCAATCATAATGTGTAAATGTATGTATAAATTATGTATGCATAAACATTAATGAATTGAGCATTTTATGGATGCGCGTGTGTATATTTTTTTTATATATTTATACACGCGGACTGTATGTACATTAGCTTGATGTAAAAAATCATTGAATAACATATTGAAAAATTGAAATTCTCACAATTATAAATATAAACTCTATAAAAGAGATAATTGCGAAAATAATATAATGTTATAATCATAATTAGTAAAATATATTTTTCAACAACGCATGTATAAAGATTTATAAAAACCAATCGTGTAAAATTGTTTAATAATAATAGTAAATAGAAAACATATAACCAAACTCATCTAAATACTGATCAATAATCAGACACTGGAAGCACTAATTTATTTCGTATTTGTCTCAAATTAGCTATTTAAATAACTAATTCCTCATCATGCTATGAGAATGGTTGTATATAATTTTATAAATTAGAAAACAAGTTATAAATTGTGTGTGTGTGTGTTATAAAAAGGTGTATACATATGAAGTATATAATATTACACCAACATTGCGCATATCAAGGCCATTCTCTATATCTTGGCCAAATTATCTACAACAACCCAACTTGCCTATTAAATGGAATATTTTTCTTTGCGTGGCATATTGTAATGAATATACCTGCTAAGAAAAAATATTTTCTTAATTTTGACCAACAATTTCCAAACATAATCCAGTCTTAAACAATATTAATAGTAAAATTATCGTTTATTTTCCTCTAAATGCTTGTTTTCAAGAGAGAGCTTTTATATCTTTCTTTTTTTTTTATAAAATTAACGTAAACCCTAGTTATCAAACATAGTATAAAATGTATAATAGATAATAGATAATGTATAATAGATAATGTATAATAGATAATGATAGAATAAATAAGGAAAATAAAAATTAAAAAAAGTTTATAATAAAACTTCTGATCTTTTAATAAAATGATAGCTTTGCTCACAAAAATAATATATATTTGATGACTGATTCAATATCTCCCTTTTTAGACATAAAAGATTATTCTGACTAATAAAACGATTCACAATCGCAGATTAATGAAGTAAAAGTTAAAATAAAAAAAGCATTGATCAACAATATCAAATCTACAATCTTTTAAATATCTCAAGGCACACAGGCCAATAGAAGCCGACATTTATCGTTAGACGTTTATAAAAACGAGCCTATTTCTTTTTCATTTACTCAACAATCCTTTTCTCAATGTCGTGAATGGCTTTACGTATGTATACTTATTATATATACATATTACACAACTCATATATAATCTTTCTTGTACATTATGGACATATTGAAGAGATAGCAAGTAGGTTCTTAAAAATCAATAGCTTTTAAAACAGGAAATTAATATCTTTTACCTTACCTTCGCAAATGGCAGTAACGTCGCGCGTAATAATGAACTCATCATTTTATTACACCAGCCTACATTATCCAATGGCAGTATAAGTTTTTCGGGTAGTCTCAACACGCACATATATATGCGTTTGTAATACCCTTTGTCTCATTTCATTGCATATTTATACGTAGAATACACATATAATTACTTTGCACTAAAATTTCCTAGTACATTCACAATATTAATACATTCTTTAACTTGACATATATCAATCATTCATTATACATTGATAATTCGTCAAGTTCGTGGCGTATAAGGGTGGTACTGCCTTGTTGCCGATTTTCTCGCCATTGCATGTGCACAATGTACAATAATTCCAGCGTATATTACATTGCACAGTCCAAAATATGACACATATGTATACGCATGCACATAATTGATTTAAAATCAAGGATAATTTCTAAAGAAAGTCCAAGGAAATCAGCAACAAATATATACAATACGCACACTATACACACGAGCTTCGTGTTAGGATGCGATTCCTATTTTTGAATATATAATATGATACTTATACTAAAGGCCAAGTTTATATACAAGTTTCTAACACTAAACGACTTTGCGTCGGATCTCAGAAAGCTTCCACAAAACTTGCCGGAAATAGTCCTGTACGACCGGTGCGTTGCTGTGTACCTTTGTACCATCCGTCATCACGCTTCTTATGTACATATATTATGTCTCCCACGCGGAGCTCCAATTCAAATTCGCTATTAGGTGGGTATGGTACAATACAACGAAATCTGTATACCCGATCGCTGGAATTAAATACAGTTAATTATCATTACTCATTATTAAATAAGTAATAATAATTAAACGTAAAATTAATAATTTTAATAAAACTTACAATATTAAAACTGATAAATGAAACCGTAATAAGTTTTTATAATCGACAAACCTCAGAAATAAAATGATTCTTACCGATCGCGCGACGATTGTTGCTTTGTTTGTTTTCCCATTCCAGCATCTAAAGAATTACTCTTACGATGATGATTTCCGACAGTAGGACAAACCATTGCACCAGATTCAGCGGATCTAGGTAAGAATAAAGAGCTAATGTAAAGAAATTATACTTACGTCATATATAAAACTATACAATATACAATAATTTTTTTATATGGATATATATGATGTGCGTGAAATACTACTTATACACTAAACAAGTTCAAGACATCATACACAAGCACATATATAAGTAAATAAAATATTGTCAAAATTATTCCATTTTATACAGAGATATATAATTATTAATAACCACATATAATAAATAATAGATATTCAATATATGATCACAATAAATTTTCCCAACATGCAGAATATATCTATATATATAAAATCAATGTTTCTTTAATTCTCTAAATTGTACTTTGCTATATATTTATATATTTTTATAAAAGATAAATTTTATCTTGCAAGAATGCTTAAAATCTATGATATATAAATATATTACTCATATATATTGTTAATTATAATAGTGTAAAATAAACTATGTAAAAGTAATTTCTTTCTCTCTCTTCTCTCTCTATAGTTTTCTAGGCTTACCTGAAAATGAAACGCAGTTCTACCACACAATCAATTGCAAATGCTAATGTAAAAAATATAAATCAGATAGGATTATACAAAATTCACAAATGCACACATTGACTTATACACAAAGTGTGTTTTTGACATAAAAAATAAGGATTTATTGCTTAAAATAAAAGAATTTTAACTTTATACAGAACAGAAAGTTTATCATTTGTTGAAAATAACTGTCATCCTATACAAAAGCTTTCATAAAAATATATACCGAGTATTTATTATAAAAAATGTAGACACAATATACTGTTTTTATAATCTCATAAAAAAATATGTATATTCTTTGTTATATATTTTATAATTCATTATAATTTATCTGCTATTTAATTTGCATCACAAACGACTAACCTCTGAATTACTGACACCGGTAAGGAGGGTCTCTCTTTGTATTTCAGTCTTTGTGAAGATGTGATGTGTCCTTGCACAGAGCCTGGACATAAGCGGTGTTGGCTGTTTGAAGCATTTAATTCCTGTGTAGGTATCACCTGTAGCAACTGACTTGGACAAGATCCCGATCTGCGATTGTCGCCCCATCCCCCAATACAATTTATTAGAGAAACATTTCAAAGCGTGCAATTCATGTCATGCTGCGCAAAGCATGATGTTAAAATAAATATTCACATTATTTGTGGGTGGTTGCTCGCCACTTTCTACATGTGTGCATAAATATGCCGATCATGCAACAATCTTAGCAACAAAAAAAATAGCTTTTTTAGTTAAACATCAAAATACTTTGACAAACATTCGTTATACGCGCATGTACATGTCAAAATTGTGCGATAATGTGAGAACATTATTCTCGTAATGTACACATAATACATATACATGCGAAAATTAAAATGGAATACACATTAAATCGATTAATAGAACGTGCAAATTAAAGATTAACTTTGTTCACGATTTTCAGATTATAATATAAATTATGCACATACGTACATGTATCAGTAAATTCATGATAATCGAAATTACTCACCGAACGTGAATCGGATTGATGGAATTACCGTCATCGAATACAGGATTATCCATCGAATATGTCGCTGGTGGAGGTGATTTGGATTTTTTAATATTGGTCAAGCGTCGCATCAAGGAGACACATTTATCCTTTTTTTCTTTTGGCTATAATTGGCAGTTGTAAATATATATGAGCAATATTGTGTGACATTGTCAGAATAATATACATATAATATGTTTATAGAAATAAAATACTTTTTCCGTGATTCTGTATGCAGCTGCAGCTGCATTCGAAGATGCAATAGCTGCTACTCGCAGAGTATTGTTCGGGCTTCTATTCATATCGCTTGCGGAAGAGGAAGGAGCGGAAATGGTAGCGTTGCTACAACCATTAGCGATATTGAGACCTATAGCCGGTTGTAACGATGAAGATACCGCGATTTGTTTACCAGGCGAAGCTGAAAAGATATGATATGATTATACGTCGAAAATAATGTTTATTCACGACACAATATATACTCGAAACACATACGGATATTTGAAGTCATCACTACGCTATGACTACGTCCGAGTGGATTGACGATTGCATTTTGGTCATTGTGTCGTGGTGGACTAATTTCCTGATTTGGTCCTTGACTCGGCTGACCAACGTTGCCGTGCCAGGATGAAGATACAGTCGTCGAAGAAGGACTGATAGCACGCGGCGGTAATTCAGGTGGCGGGAGTGCGCGTGGATTGTACGAAGGTTGCGGTGCGGGACCTTTGCTCTTCGTGTATGTCACGGCTAAACGTGACTCGGTGTTCGATCCTGCGTTTGATAATGGCGAAACTTGATGTTGACTGGGTGAATTTGGCGATCCGCGACATAGTCCACGTTGACATCTGTAATCAGATATCGAGGGCTTGACCATGATTGATATAGACCATTAGCGATATAGAAATTGGAAAAGAAATAAACGTACTTAGCAGGTGCAACGTAATTTCCAGGGAAGACTCCGCATTTCTGGGTGCGATTGGACGTTCCTTTGCACCATCCGTCTTGACAACGTTCCGTCACCATATAAATCCCGCCCTTCCGCAACTCGAGCTCATCCGCTTTCTGAGGCTTGTATGGATATAGTGCTATGTACGCCGCTGGTAAATGCGTCGCGCCAGATGCACTGGAAATCTGATTAACGGGTACACTCTGTTGGGCAAGAACAAGATCGCTACTACCGCTTCGTCTATGACGAAGATTGTGATCTGTGCAACTGTTGACCTAGAATAGAAAGATATTTATTTAATATAGAACTATTATCAAAAAGAAGAAAAATAAAGAAAAAGAAAGACATTGAAATGCAAAAAGAGAATGCAAAATTATACATTGATCAAGATAATTGAATTTATATGTAATTGTTGATAGAGAAATTGTATGTCAGAAAATATGTATTTTCTTACTTGTAAGGGGGAAAACGATTCATTGGCTCCACTATTATTGGCATTATTAAGAGCGCTGTCTACTGGAGGACTAAGTATCTCAGCGCTATGTCTATGATGAGGATGAGCATGATGACCTGTATTGACGGCAGTGAAACTATGACGTTTAACGTTATGTCTATTCCCAACTGCAGGTGGTGATGTCGCGGGACTACCAGGGCTGCTTGGAGCAGTACTGGAACTGCTGGACGTGGTCGAGCTATTGGGTGTATTTGGAGTAGTGGTTGTAGAGCTGCCGCCAGACGAGACATTTGAGACAGAATCGGATACTGGTAACGCGGCATTCTGTATAATACAATGTCAAAATATATATATTGAGATGTATCTCACATAACTAATTCAAAAGATTACAACATTTTTAACTCACTTGTACCAGTTGCGATCGACATTGGCTGGTTGTTTGCACATTACGCGTATGATCGGTTGGTATTAATGGCGTGGTTTCTTCGTTCGTTGGAGTTGGTGGAGCTAATCTCGATGGTCCTGGCTGTACACTAATTAAACGACTATTTAAATATACATTCACTGAAAATACGCGCGATATAATTATATCAATTAATCATTCTACTTACTTAGTAGAAAGTTTCATCAGAGCTCTAGCGACGCTATTCAACTCTACAAAAGCTAATGGAAAGATGCCAATCCTATCCAAGAGTTTACCTTCTGCCCAATTTTCGTCTACTCTTCTGATAACACTGATAACTTCTCCCTGAAAATATATTTATATAGATTTTCTATATATATATATATGTAATAACAATACATAAACAGCAAGATATTTAAGAAACATAATGCATAAATACCTTGTTAAAGGTCAGACAACCATCCTCATCATCATTTGTCATTCTAAAATCGTATAGTGCTTTACATTGAGGTACATGTGGCGTTAAAGGTGTCATCACCTGCAAGTCATGATAAGATAAATCACAATAAATTAAAGTTAACAATAGCAAACACAAAAAATAGAAGAGTACTTTGCAATTTGTACCTGAACGTAAGAGAGTGGAAAGACACCATGATTATTGCCGCATTCCCCAAAGTACCAATTCTTATCAATTTTCTTTCGAAGAATGACTATATCACCCTTCTTAAAACTCAAATCACTAAAAGAATAAATAACACCAGAGTAGTAGTATATATTATAATCGCATATATTAAAATAAATTACAGATATATAACAATGAAACTTAGGACATACCCTGCCTCCTTGGAAACATAATCGTAGATCGCTCTTCCGTACGCCTGATTGTGCAAGTGTACCTGCTTAGCGGCGGCATTAGAATGTCGTATCGCCGGTTCGGAAGCGATGGCGACGGCGGGGACGAGACTGGCGGTCACTATCGGCGCCGGGGCGACCTGGTGGCCGCCGAACAACCGTTGCGGCACGGCGGTGCCGCCGAAAGACCTCGACAACGCGGACTTGGGTTGGTTCTTCGGCGCGGCGTTGCGCATCCCCTCGAGGATGCGCATCAGCAGCACATTTGGCGGCAGGTCGTCCACCTTGGCGTCCACGAGCACTCGGCATTCCGGACAGCGTAACTCGCGATGAGTGCTCACGATCTCCTCCAGGCACTTTTTGCAAAACGTGTGCTGGCACGGCAATACCTTGCTGGATGTATCAAGTCGCTCCAAGCATACCGAACACTCCAACAAGTCGTTCAGCATACACTCGTCCATCGTGACTATAAATTTCACCTTCACCCGCGAAGAATCGCGCACACTACCCGATGATCGGTCGGTATCTACTATCTATCTATCTATCTACTCCGGCTCCGGAACTCCGGATTCCTCGTCGCTGCACCCGCGCTCGTTCTATCGAAACGTACTCCCTTCTCCACATCTAATTCTCCCGTTTTTCTCTTTCTCTCGTCTCTCTCTCTCTCTTTCTTTCCTGCCGTTCCACGCCTTCCGACGGTCTCTCTTGGACACACGCGATCCACCGTTGCACTCTCGTTCTCGCGTAAAGAGAGAAACGAGTTGCAGTTCCGGTACTGTGCGGTGCAAAAATTTAATTCCTTTTATCTTTCACTTCTTCCTTTCGCTCTCTCTCTCTCTTCTTACTTTTCCTTCGCGCTCGTTCGGATGACACGAGGGAAGAAGCGTGTCCGAAGATAAGTTAAGCGCGCTCGCGCTGCTTATCCACTCGATCAACCGATGGTTTGATTAATATCTCGGCTGTCGCTCGGCGACACAGGACACAGCCTCGCGCGCATCGCAGCTACGACATCGATCAATCGCGCGCGTCGACTCCAGCAAGTGGTAGCGAACGTTCCACAACGAGTCCCCATGTCTTACCTCCGACGTCGTCATTGTCGCGCGATGAACTCGACGACGACGACGACGACGACGACGTCGTCGTCGCCGTGTTGTTATCGTGATCCCACCGTTGACCACCGTTGACTCTCCCGTTCATCAAGCGCGTCTTTTCCGCCTTTCGACGCACTTTTAAATTCAAGAACACGCACGAAAAATATACTGTAACCTGATCATTATGCACTTTGTTCAAATTGACATTTTTTCGGAAAATATTTTATACATGAAAAAAAATAAAATACCCTTTTTTTTTATAAAAAGATAAAAAACTATGAAAAGTGTTACGAAGCGTTTGTAGCGCCAAATCGAGAGCGTTTTATGACTGTTTTAATTGACCAATCAGAATAAAGAAATCTTTGTTATGATTCACGATATAGATAGGCTCATCTATGTATTTTATATATCTATGCAGCATATTTATTTCGCGCATGCGCACTCCGTTTTGACCGAATGCTCATCAAAGGTAAAGGGGCCGACAGAGTACAAGGCGCAGCTGCAGCTAATGCTGGTGAAAAAGTTAGTAGTAGTACCTCTTGTAATAAAAAAGATACTTATATGTTTATATAGACACAAAAAATACGTGACTCGAACTTGCAAAGTTGAAGTCGTTTTCCGATTGTTCTTGTTTTTATGCATATATTCTCTTACATCATTGAAGGCCAGATATAAAGCGTCGCTAATTTTCTAATAAGTTTAAAAGAAAGGCTCCAAAAAATAAGATAGTTCTCGGCGTTAATTATGTTGTTGGTAAATGTTTAGTTTGACCCATTTTATTTAAATTTTTTGTGTGACCTAATTGTCAAAAATCATTATTGCAAGATTCAAGCTATATTTCATATATCTTATAATCAAACGCAGATGACTGACATATCTCTATAAATTGATGAAGTAATCAACACATCTTTGCAGGCTGCAATGCACCTGAGTATTATAAATAGCTTTTCGTTATGTTGCAGAAATTCCTGATATACTAGTGATTTTTACTGTATTGACTATTGAATGTATTTATGTATGAAGAAAGCATGCTTGATTTTTTCAAGAATGAAAAATCTTTTTTTAATAGACTAATTGTTGAGTCACAAAATGGCATTATAATTTAGAATATGCCATTGTGAAAATACATTGATCAAAGCATATGAAGAGATTACAGCTAACCCATTTGTTTTATCTTTTCCAATAATATGGGTGAGTATAACTGACATAATGTAACCTTTGATAATTTAGTAGCTGAGAACAATACTGAAATTATTCTTTGGCACAATTGATTAGTGATGGCAGGAAACGAAAATGCGCCAAGTGCCTTGGCAGATGACGCATTATCCGCAAGACTACAATGGCTACGTCAGCGTCGAGAGGCCTTACAAGAGAAGCTTGCTCAAAAAAATAGTGAATTGAAAAACTTGTGCGTGGAAGAGGCAGAGATAACGGGAGTTTTACCTCCAGAAATACCTCTGGAACCTGGAGAAAGTCCTCCAATTTTTCATAGGAAAGATGTTACATTAATATATCCACAAAAATCAGTTAATATACTGAAGACAGTCGATGCTGTAAGATCACTTTTTTTAAAAAACTAATATATATAACTTTATAATGATCGATAAATATGTTATATTGGTTATTGTTTTTGTTCATCCATAGGAAGAGTCAGAATTGGAATTGGAGAGGCAAGTACAACTCGGAATTGTGGAAACTGCATTGAGTATTATTAATGATTCTACAGAGAGCAAAGCTACACGACGTAAGCATAGACTTGCTTATCAGCAAAGTCAGCGGCGGTTACAAGAATTAGAAACGGAATTGAACTTTATAAGGCAGAGTCGTGGAAAAACCCATCGATCGGCGCAATTACCGATCCATACGGGAAATTATAATACGCAACCGCTTTCGCACGTTAACGTTAAACACAGGACGAAGAAACCACGACCACCATTAGATAGTACAGGTATTTTTCAAACCACTAATTAAATTTTTAAATAATGTTATAACGAATAGTGTGACACTTTTAATGTGTAACACATAATCGTATATAATAGGAAACGAAGTAACTACTCCCAAATTTGCTGGAAGAGGTATACTCCATGAACCTGGTATCAGTCTGAGTCCATTAGGATCTGAAGACAAATGTATTCTAGACAAACCCAATACGTATTCCGGATATGGCTACGAGGAGCAATCGAATGTACCGAACATCTGCAATCATCATCATCACCATCACAGTGGTACTTATCCTGGTGCGAGCCCTGTCGATCATCCAAACATTAAGATCGTCGAGCATGATCACAACGATAATCACAACATCTATATTTTGCCGGATCAATACCGCGCTCGTACATATTCTCACGGAAGCGGTGGGTCCCGCGGCCACTATCCGGACACTGAGAGAACTTATCGACCTTACGTGCCAAATACCTATACCGAGGATGAGCGTCAAATGCGCTATCGGCAATTCCAGCATTTGCAACAGAAGCAACAGCAATTACAGGAGAGTCATAAGTCGCAATATACAGGTTCCATCGAATATAAGCACTTGGATAATGCTGATATCGTACGGAGAACGAGCCAAGGAATTTACGAGAAAGATATTCGCGCATTACATTATACGCCTATCACTGACTACCAGATTTATTACAAAAATAGTACGCAATCTCAGCAGCCTTTATTGAGACGAGACCGCGACTCATCTTCATCTGGTGGTAAGAATGTCCCGCGATACACTGCAATCAGCAGTGCATCAATCGAAACGCAACTGTTATCTGGTTACTGGGTGCGTCACAACGACGACATTCACTGGGTGAGCATTGACGAATCCGATAGATTCGGCAGTCTGGACCGCAGGCGGCGCAATCAAAACAGCTGTGGTACAAATTCGGACGTACAATCACGTTATCGCACGGTCGCGGTAACGGGCGTCAAAGGCTCACCCACTAGCAGCAACATCATTGCGTCGTCCCATCAGCACCACTCTGTTCATCTGTTGCCATTGGCCGAACAACAAATGCCGTTGGTGAATAATAACCACAACAAGATACTGCTACGTACGCAATCTTTGGGAAGTGTGGAGACATGGCAATCGAATTATTCTCACGATTCGCACGACGGCAAAGACGCGCCGGCCGCGGAATATGTTAATAATAATAATAATAATAATCGTAAGAGTCGTCAGAAGGAATGGTACGAAACATCCGTGGATTCAGGAGCGAGTGCGGGCTTGGATCACAATTTGATTGCTGCCCATAAGAATACGCTTGCTTATCAATCGAGTCCTCCGCCAGTTCGTATCAAGACAGTCATTAACGAAAACAAGAGGGACAATCAAACGAGCAGTAGGTCGCTACCTACTATGAGTCCAGTAAATCGTCACAAGAGAGACAAGTCCGAGGAGTGCCGGCAACACGCAGTACAACCGCACGCTCGTTACGATCAGTCTGCAATGAGACCGAAGGTGCTGGAGATACCGGCCGAATCGAAACCGTCTTTGGACGTTTGTGATGATGCGATACGACCGCCATTGGGTTCACCGCAGAACTGCACGGTTGTGCAACCGGGGAAATATCAGCCATACAGAGAAGTGACGAAGCCTTTCGAGATGTCGGACTTCTACAAGTATTCGACAAAATTCCGCAAAAGGAACGAAGTTGCTACGCAATCTCAAGCCGGAAACGATTCTCCTCTCCAGGAGAACCGTCCCACGGAAATTGGTTCCAGTGATTTGTCCAGGAATTCCGATACCTACAACTTCGCACAAAACATCGATAACAATACTGCCAGTCCAGTACAAAGAAGACTCTATCAGCCTGTACAGCGCATGACTTGCCAACCTTATCTTTCATCGTTGAGATAATTGCAAAAAGACATAGAACTCATTTATACTGTTACTGCTATTAGTTATCACACACACGCACACAAAATTTAATCGAAGAAAGGCTGGTCCTATCGACAAATATTTCTTCTTTGGTCAATGCACTGACATATAAGACATATCATACATATATAATAAAAAAATTTATAATAATTTGGTAAATATCGATATTGCCATTTTTTTTTAACTGTGATTGATTACATTGCATTGATGATAATAAAAATTATGTCGATTAATTGATTAATATTGAGACCTAAATAGTGCCTTTTATTAATCGAAATTTCAAGTGGATAAGAAATAATATTATAAAATATATATATTTTGAAAGTATATATCTTAAATTGAAATTGGTAGCTTTTAAAACTATTTTCCACTTGCCAAATTCTATTATATCGTACTAATAATTAAGTTCTCAATATTAAATTATATATATATATATATTTTTTTTATAAATGGGATGAAATTTTTGGAAAAAGATTTTGTGTCGCAAAAGATTACTATTAACAAGTTATTACTATTGGTTGTTAGATACAGCTCTTTCTATATAAGCGCGTTTATTATATTATTAGGCGAAGGAGTCTATAAATTTGTTACATGCAGACTTTGTATTCCTAGGGTTTAATGGACTCTATCAATAATCTGTCTCTTATGACTGAACACAAAATGTGTAATATGATTTTATATAGTTTGAAAGAAATGGTAATATTCCCAACAGTTCTACAATATATAAAAAAATCATAAAAGCGGATATATGTGCATTTAGTCCTTGAACAACGACAATACATACAATTTATATATGAATAATCACGTATAAATTGTTCATATGTTATGTATGCTTATATATGCTTATATATTTTATTTTATTGCTTGGCATGTAATATTAAAAAAAAATAACAAATTTCTCTCGCTAGATTTTGTTTACCACAGTGTGTTCGCTGGAAATAATTTTATATCTAATTAAGTATAAACTTAATTCTCGCATTGAACACGTTAATTACGTGTTAGCGTTTATTATCGCGATTGTAATAATACTAGTTGTTTTTTTGGTAAAGCGTTATATATATATATATAATATATATTACTGTATAATGCATAATTATATTTAAAGCGATATAGATTTACTTAATTCATATGTTGAAAAAACTCCAATCACAGATATAGAAAATAACAAACGGATATAGCCTTATATATTAGCTGTGATTAATTATATGTTGTGTATTGTGTATGCTATTTTTATGAAATCTTTTTATAATGCTTTATACATCAATTTTTCACATGTCAATAAAAAATGCTAATTTAATTATATTTATTACAATATATATAATTTTACGAAGATTTAAACAATTGAAAAATAACAAAAAGAAATCTAAAAATAACAGAAGCACTCAACGATTTCAAAAAAATGTTTTAAAATATGTAATAGAATTGTCAATATCGTAATATATTATTACATTATTTAAACAGGAAATGGAAGAGAAGGTGGATAATCCATTAAAAAAGAAAATAACTATAGTCGTGGATGAGGATGATCCTTGCCTCAAACGAAAAGAAAAAATGGAGGAAGAATTCCAGGCATTTCCAGATTTTCGATATAATCCTGGCGACGATCCAAGGTATATACATAATTATACAAGACATATTAATAATTAATTCAGGATCTGGGTGTATATCGCGCGTTCTTAATCAAGTTTTTAATCAGATTTCAACAGCAAAATCAAACGCAACGATGCTTCGTAATGTATACTGACTTTTACCGATGCGAGCACATCTTAGGCGAAGGTTCCGAAGCATGTACGTGGTTTAAAGATGTTTTTACATCTATCTGTCCAAACGCCTGGGTGCAGCGTTGGGATGAACTTAGACTTACAGGTCGATTACCTTGGCACAAATACAGAACACAAGGTGCTTTTCCCGGTAATAAATATGGCGAATAAAGATCTTTTTTGAAAGATCTTTGAATAAAAATGAAAAATATTATAATGTTTGAGAAATGGAATAAACGATGAAGACAATTATTGAAATAATTATATGTATACTCCATTATTAATTCTAATTATTAAGAATTTTATCTTGATACAATTATACAAGAATTATAATCAAAATAATAATTATACTTTAGTAATTATACTTTAGAGGAAACTTATACATACAAAAGAAGTAGGAAAATATGTAATTATAAATAAATTTACACCCTAGATAAAAAAAATATTCAACTTTTATTATACAGATACAAGATTAGTTATTATGAGGTAACTTATATATCAAAATACGAAGTAAGAGTAACTGGTGCAATTGTTCAATGATGATCTGCAATTGCTGAAGTGGGTCTTCTTTTTCAAATATTATTTCTTCTTAGTATGGTAAATAGACTCTTCTTGTGTCTTTACCGCACTGATTACTCTTGTAGTTTATAACACTTTTTTCTTATAATTTTAAAAAATATACACTTGTAAAAATTCTCTGAACTTTCAACAGAATACAGTTGTGCTGCTTCATAGGAGCACAATGAAAAAAAGTCTTGCGCATAAAATATAATTTTTTTTTATAAAACGGTAATTTTTTGGGATTGTATGCACTAGAGTCTGCCATGGATGAAGAGAACTTACCGATCTTCAGATGTTGCCTGAAGCTGATGTTGTCTCTGCTTAGCTAATGTAATCTCATCTATATCGATATTTATACCTCCCTGATAATAATTGATGATACCTGTAAATGCAAAAGCAAAGACATTTGTTTGAAGGAGACGATTAAAGCTACTTTTCATTACAAGTATTGCTATTCTATCACAATAAAATAATCAATAAAAATATAAAAAAAATTCGCATTGTAATAGAACCTTTTATAACCTATATATTTGATGCATTTCAAAACGCTGTAATATTTTTCACGTTTCTCACTTAGTTATACACGCGGCTTACTATATTTTTAATTATATAAATATATAAAATGCATATTAGATCATATTAGATCATTTGCAATTAAAGAAAACGCAGCCACGGAACTAAATTCCCGAAATTATATTTTCAAATTCGAACATCTTCTCGATGCTTTCGACGAGCTGTTAATTTAAACGTATAATTCGCATATTGACACATTGACGTTGAGAAATTAGAACCACCTTACGTATATCATGATGAAAGAGTGCATTCAGTAGTAATGCATTATTTCAGGTTTGATTCCTCGATTGATGAATATATTGGCAATCTTCGTCCCTGCAAATGCCCATCATTTCATACGGACACAAGATTCCGTGGGGGTTTGTGTTCCTAGTAAGAAGAGTAACAGAAACCACACAAAATTGTCATGATTTTTAGCACAATTTATACAGAAAATAAACAATTTAATATTGTGACAATTTTTACATCTAAAGAGAAAGACCCACCTTGGTGCTTTTAAATGCGATAATATCGATTCATAAGGCGCAATCGTCATCGTCGTTGTTGTTGTCGTTGTTGTCGCTGTCATCTTTGTCGTTGACATCGATAACGGCGGCGATGACATTTTCTTATTATTTTGTTCATTATCTTGACATGAAAAAGGATCTGTCGATAATGATCCTAGTTCTGAAGATGTAATAGGATCATGTGTGCTACAGCTTCTTTGTCTATGTTTCTTATTTTGTTCTACAGGAGTACTTTGGTACAACTTTGGTTCAGAAACATCTTGATTAGGAGGCGTAATTTGTTCGTCGTTATGAAGCTCTGACGCATTTGTTGAAGTCTCTTTTCTCTTCGCAGGTGTTAATTGATTTAGAAACGTTTGCGAAACACTTAATGTAAAAGAAGATTCTGATGTGGATAAATTTCCACTGTCATTATATTGCTTCAAGCGACAAGTGTCGTTTTTCGATCCAGCTACATCAGCTGCATCATTCACTGGCTGTTCTTGCAATGATAGATCTTCTTCGACGCGTGTGTCCTTAGATGATTCTGAGATTTGGCGCAACAAATTAGAATTTGAATTTTCAGAGGCATCATTAAATTGGATCCGTTTCTTTTTAGTAAATTGACGGGTGTGATTAGCAACTTCCTTAAGTTTATCACTCAAAAGTTGACCTCCTGCCTCTGGCAATCTAAAAGAACAATCCTTTCATAATCAAATTGAAATATAAAAAAAACATAAGTTTATTATTTCTTTGTTTGCATATATAATGTAAAATAATATATGATATATAAGTGTATAATATATATCTACATATAAAAGAGCTATAAATTTGATGTAAAAGAAAAAAAAAAGTAAAACAGGGATGCTTTTCATTATTTATATTTATAAATATAAAGGTGTAGATACACGGAATGCCTCGCTGTTGTGCGTGACATTACCATGTATCTTGATATGCCATGTTTGTAATTTTTATACTTGCGTACTTGTAGATCTTTCCCATGAGCCGGTTACCTAAGGTCGAACAAATTCTCGATAATTTAAAACATTCGCGCCGTCCAGCATTAATCTTTTGGCGCGCAGTCGAAACCTTTGGCCCCATACTATTAACGCGATCCCGCTGCAATTGTAATCTCTCCTCGGCCATCTTCAATTGCTCTTTAAGTTTCCTCACTTCGCTGGCCAGACTACTCTGCAATTCCTTCTCCATGTCCCACTGACGAAGATTCCCTGACATTTCTGCCAAATGATCCAAAACCGTATACCTACACATCACACATATACAATTTAGTTTTATCACGTTATTATTATTATTATTTATTTTTTGTGTATATGTTTAAATTTAAGTGTATAATTACCGCCTCGCAACTAATTTATGCTCGGTATCTCTCAAATATCGCTCTTGCTCTGTTTTTGGAAGATTTATTAGAGAATCTAATTCCTCTTTAACATTTTTTTTAAGTGCATCCCAAACGTCATCCGTATTACCTTTATTATCAACATTTTCAGAATCAGATTTATGGAAAGCATTATTACTATTATTTTCTGAAGATAGCGACATTGAAGTATTACAATTAATTTCTCGTCGACTTTCTGCCTCATATTGGGAAAGCGACATTGTAGTCTCCATCATGATATCTTCATGTTCTGGCTTGCTCGTGTTCAAATTGGCAGCGGAGTCCAAAAGCTTTACAGTAGATGCATTGGAAAACACGCTAGTGTTGTTACTATTTTCATTGTTTCTTTGTCTGTCCTCTAAAATCTCTGTACTAACATCATTTCCGACTGGCTTCTCGCTTTGACTAACGTTTGTCGTATCGTGTCGCAAAGCTGGTCTATCATTTATAGTAACGACTCGCCCGCTTATATCTGATTTTAACAAAACTTGGACATACTTGCGGTTTATTTCTTCTTTAGTTAAAGCTCTCAGAGCAGGTCTATTATTCTGTGGTTTATCATTCGCGGATTGCTTTTCGCACGAATTCTCAACCGTTCTACTTTCCACCGCCGTGTGATTCGGCGCAATCTCATTAGTAATACGAATGCTGAGATTATTCGGTATCGTTTTTTTAACTCCTTTAGCTGATGAATACGCAGAATTAGTATGCTTATCAACATTCAATGAGAGATCACTGTTTGCAGGCGTATGAAATACATTTGATATTAATGAATTTCTTGCCGCATTGATATTTTTCTTTTTGCTTTCCCCTGAAGATTGTTGAGAATTTCTTTCCGATTCTGTTGATTTATCTGAATTCTGTTTAATAGGCATACTTTTCATTTCAGAGGATGATAGAGATTTTATTAGCGAACTCGCTGTATTAGTATTTAATAATTTATTATTGCTACCACTATTATTATTATCTGCTACCTTTCTCTGTAGTTTCAACTTCTCACGCTCTAAGATTTCTTGTTTCAAACGACGATATTCCTCTTGTTGCGATGCAGGAAGATGCCTCACAGCCTGCAACAAAATAGGAAAGTCTATAGAACAAAGTAGGTAAGTTTCTGCCAACAGTTTGTTTTTTAATAATAAAAATAGTATATCTAGATAATTTTTTTTTTTTTTTTCGAATAAATACAAAAATTATTCTCGCCGGTATAAATTAATCAAATGTAATATATTGTAAAAGATCGTCTTACCAATGGCGTATGCATATTAGATGAACCCTTAGTCACTAGCGGTGCGTCTCGTGTCGTCACAGGTTTGGTCACGATTGCCACAGATTGTTCCTGTTCCTTTCTCATATCGCGCAGAAATTTATGCAAACTCTGTTCGAAGTCAGCACTAATATCTTGTGTTTGATGCTTTTCTATAGTGGGAACGAGATCGGAGTCCTTAGGCTTCTCACCGTCGGATTCGCTGTCCGTGTCGGATCCTAAGCTTATCACAAATCGCTGAGTGTCGGACACGTGCAACGATGTCTTGGACGGATTAGCATTAGACCACACGTTCTCGTTAGATTTTGTCGTATTGTTATCGAGCTTTCGCAGATTTAATCTTCTCTGCACTATCATATTCTGATACTTTTTAGCATTGTTTACTACCTTTGTACTCGCAGGGATAACCGATTTTTTCATCATTTTCTTCGGCGGACCTTTAACTGCGTTCACGCTGCTAATTTTTTTTTTGTTGCCGCTCGCGAGTAATGAGCTAGATACGCGATTAATCTTTTTTTCCTGAGTTACCAATGAACTCAATCTTGTTGATAACGGTACATTACTGTTCACTGTTGCCTGCGTCGAGTTAATTGCTGCGATTGATATGGTGTCTGTTAATGTTTGCTGTATAGGTGTTTGAGTGTTTGTTGTAGCACAGTTTGTAGTAATTGAAATTGTTGAAGAGTTACTATTAATGTCTATTAACTTGGTTCGTTTCAAAGAGGCTAATAAAATGGCTCGCAGTTCATTTTCATCCTCGTCGACACTTTGTCTCCTGTTACCAACGTCCTGGGATGCTTTGTTGGATGCATCAGAATCAAGATTGTCGGATGCGGAATTTATTGACAAACGAGATTCGACATTTCTCTCTTGTGGATGTTCAGTGGGATTTGATAACGTAAGACTAAGATCACTCTTTTCAGTATCCTTATTTTCTACTGTAATATTACTGCAACTAATTGATTCTTGGGTATCAATGGCGTTTTGCAATTTCGATTCTCCATTCTCCATTAAACTCTCCTGTACCTTATTGTCATTATTACTTTCACTTAGATCAGATTCAGTAATTTGTTGTTCTATGGTGGAGGAAAATTTAATATTTACATCTTTATTTACATTATCATCCGAGTTGTTCCGTTTCTTGGCGAGTAATTGTATGCAGCCGAAACTCTTGGACCGATCTTTCTTAATGCGTTTTCGTCTTTTACGCGACAAAACGACATCATCATTCGCAGTTGCTGTATGCATCGTGTTAGCAGTGGCGGAATGTTCGATTACTTCGCAACTATCTTTAGAGGGTCCTCCTCCTTGAGCCTCCGCGTTGTTTTCCGAATTCTCGTTCGTAAGATTATCGAATGCAATGGACGCCGTTAAAATGGGCGCAGATTTTCTCGCAACTCGCAATTTGATAGGTTTAAAGTTGCTGCCGTTCTTTGCGCTCTGTACATTCGTAGTAACGATCACCGGTTGCATCTCGGCACTCTTGAAGCTCGGTTCCGGAACATGCGTCTCGCATTTCTTCGTTACTGGCAACGGTTGCTGAAGCCGTTTGTTTGATCTTAATATAGGGGCAGGAACCAACGTTTTGTTGATTAAGGTAGGTATCTTATTCGCATCTTTGGTAATGTCCGGCACACCCTGCATGTATAAGGGTTCCTGCAACGTTTGTCCCTCAGCAGCTTGGCATGGCACCGCCTCTTTCGAAATATAATCTGTGGTCGGTAAATTTATGTCAATAACAAGAGAATTTAATGAATTCTTCTTCGTCTCTGGAATATCATCGATCGTTATTATCAACTCGTTCGACACTGGCTCGGCATACATAGTCGGAGAAATTGTTGTAAGAGGACATTCGGAAACCTTTCGCGCTTCGTAAGTGCACTTGTTCTCTCTAAATATTGAATCTACGTTCGTCAATAGAATATCGTCAGTAGATTGCTCTATAATTTGCGTTTCCGGCGAAGTGGAAGGAATCGGAAGAAGACTGGTTAGAACTGGAATCGGGCGCACATCAGGCACTTGTGTCGATGCAACGCTCGTCGAAGAATCGACTTGGCAGCAAATACCATCTATCAAGTCGCACACGACATCATCGCTCTGACAGTCCCTGATGTGGTCGGATAATTCTCCCGGTTCGTCATTGAAATCCGAACCGAGGAAGATATCGGTACACTGCTGTGATGGCGAGTACGCATAATATTGCGATGCTTCATAAGTATGAGACATTAAATAAGCGTTATCGTAACACGGCGCGACATCAGTGATCAGCAACGGCATGCCTTCGATCCGCTTTGCGTCATTGAAGATCGTAGACTTGTTATTCGTCTCGTTTACGTTGATGAACGATACATCGGACGGCTCGATGCCAAGTAATGATGTATCGATAGGCACATGCGTGGTGATTTTATCGGTCGGTGAATATGGCAACTCTGCCTCCTTCTCGCCTTCGATGTCCGTATCTAACTCCATGTCCTCGATGCGATTACTGTCATATAACGGTGTGCATGGCGGTGACGCAAACTTCAGTAGCTCATCGCCGGGCACAGGTATATCATCGAGGAAACTTTGACTGAATGGACTCTCACTGCGAGAGGGCTTCTTGTTCGTTCTGATGCCACGTCGAACCCGGTTCTGATGTTTCTTCATGACCGCCGAGCGAAGAGCGATCATGCGCAACTGCAACGCCTCTTCGTCTTGATCGTCATTCTTTGCAGCGGGATTCTTCTCCAGTTCCACATCCATCGGTCCATGATCCGACGATCTACTAGACTTTTTCTGTTTTGTCTCCAATGCCTTTTGTCGAAGCAACGCCAAATCTTCCTCGTCATCGGCATCGTTAACGATGTCGGGTTCAGTATTCGTTTTCTCCTTGAAACATGTCGCATTGTCATTGCTATCAGGATGTTTTTTTAACATGTTTGACAATTTCTCTTTCAGCGACGGTTGATGTTCTTTACTTCGATCGACACTCGATTCCGACGTGAGGACACCCATAGAATCTAGATGCTTTACTTTCTTCAATAATTTCGTAACATCGCCGTGTCTGTTGGCGTAAGAACGAGTGGATAGCGGCGAATTTAGTCTCGATGGCCTTCTTGTGGCTCTGACGGGTTCTGAACGATGCGGCGAGCTCCGTTTCGGCGAACGATGAGGCGAGCTCCGTTTCGGCGAACGATGGGGCGAGCCTCGTTTCGGCGAACGATGGGGTGAGCTCCGTTTCGGCGAACGATGGGGCGAACTCCGTTTCGGCGAACGATGCGGCGAGATTCGTTTCGGTGATCTGAGTCTTCGCGGAGATCTCCTCAGCATCGGCGATCTGATACGATTTAACGGAGATCGAGATGATCGAATGGATGATCGAGTTTTCACGGGTGACCTGTATCTTCGAATTGGTGATCTCGAAATCACTCTCGATCTGCTACTTCTGCGAACTGGACTTAATTCTCTATAATGTGTTTTTTTCAACGTACCAAACTCTGTTATAGGCAAATCGACAGGGGCCGGAGAAATTAAATCATCGATGGTAATAATATCGTAGTCTCTTTTCTTTCTCTTTTTCTTTTTTATTCTGGTTTTTGATCGATTAGATGTGTCCGTGAGACCGACAATCTCCATATCGCTATCGCTCGAAATAGGTACTAGGTCGTCATTCTTCTCTTGTAAAGTTGACGCTATATGTTTTGCCGTTGCACATCCCGCTTCTCTGACATGATGACGATTTTCCTTTCCTTTGACTGGATCTTATAAAATAAGATTAACTTCTACTTGATTACAACAATAAATCAATATATTGATAGCAATATATCTAATTATTCTATTTAAATTTATATTTCTATCTTATATCTATTGAGAAACACATGTCTTTTGTTATATTTTTTGAGTCATAATAAGATTTTTAGTGTTTTAATTTATAATAATTTTTAAGAAATTCCTTATAGATGTATCCAATTTTATTGTAAGTTAATAATGTTTGCGCAAGGACAAAATTAGACTACTGCAACAACAATAATCAAAGGAAATTACTTAACATGCAAGGACTTTACAACTGTCATTGTTCCTTTATTATTTTATGTATATATATATCTAGAAAATTTAAATAATAATCTGGAAAATATACATAAATATTTATCTCAAAGTATTTATCTCTTTTAAATAATATTTATCAATATCCCAGAAAAGAAGAATTTTATATCTTAAATATAACTTGTATATCTCGAACAAAAGATATGATCTAGCAAATTTTACCTCTCCTGCTCTTAGAATGACACATCATGGTGCACCAGGGAGCGCATTCGCCCCATGATTTGCAATCTGGACACAATCGTGTCCTGCTGATGACATAGTTGCAGGTCAAATGGCCTATCCCACCCTCCTCGGATGAACTCACATCCTCCAACGAGATCTCACCCTCCTCTTTCTCGTCGTCGAGGATGTCGATCGTCTCCATGCAGCCGCTCGACAGATCGCTCGCCATTATTTAAAAATTACCACTTACGGCACGTGACTCACTTCTTGAGTCTAGGCTTGAGGTTAGTTATGCGAAGCACTATATCGAGAACAAAGAATGGGATAATCTGTGTGTCCCGATAGATAAAGATATTCACAGTGGCAGAAGAAAATCACGGGTATTTCTATTTGACCTTCGCAGGAATCTCGTATCACGCAAAAAAAAAAAATTGATTTTACGTATGAGGAAAACGAAACGTCTGACATTCCGAGAGAATAACGGATTAAATAAAGGCTGAAACGCGATTAATTACATGCACTGTCAGCATTAAGTAATCGCAACCTTGATTAAATACCTTAACCCCGCTCAACCCCGCTGTCGACCGTCAAACTGATCGACAATGTTCGTACATCTGACATCTGACAATAGCGGCCATCTTGCACACTACTCTTGTTATATATATATATGCATAAGAGAGTCATTTAATAGCTGAACTGGCTGCACCAGTTTAGAATTTATCTTTTTCTCTCCACATTGGAATGAGAAAGATAAGCACTGAACTAGTGCAGCCAATTCAACTATAAAGAACAGACTCTTGGTTTGTTCTTTTTAACTGACCTGGGGCTGCACTAGAGCTGCACCAGTTCAAGATAGTTCAAGATAGGCAAGTGCAAGAATATACATGGGTCTAAACAGAATGATAGTGTAATAGTCAACATTTATTACAATCTTTATTTTATTACATTCTTTCTTCGATGAATATAAATAAAAGGCTCCAAGAATAATAAACAATAGATAAGAAGGACATAAGAAGCAAATAACGGATGTCCGTATAACAAAATAAATCACAAAGAAAAAACAAAAAACGCGACATACATATTAATAAATTAGATTAAAATAATTAACATACAATAATTTACAAGACGTGAATAATATGATATAAATAAAACAAAGTTAAAAAATAAAGCGCAGACGTTGCAGCGCTTTTAACCGTAAGGTCATAAGCAAATCAACCAATTAGAAAACATTCTTATTACATTTTTGGAATGCTTGATTGTGATTGGTCGATTTGCTTACGATCTTACGATTACGACTAAAACTTTTTCACGTGCAATGCCTTAAAGCCCGTATCAGATTACGCATTGAAGATTGACATTCAAGATTCAAGATTTAAATTTGACCAATCAGGACAAAGAAATTTTAGTTCCTTTTGTTCTGATTAGTCAAATTCCAATCTTTAATTTTCAATCCTCAATTTTCAATGCGTAGTCTGATACGGGCTTAATGAATGCGTCAAATGTATTTTTATGTACTTCGCGTCGTTTTATATATATATATATACCCCGGTAAATTTGAAATATGTTCCTTATTAATTATTCAATATCCATTATATTAAATATGCGAAAATGTGGTATAATTCTGCGAAAATTCAAAAAAGGACGAATAAGTATAGCTACTCGTCGTGTTTTTTTCGTTGAAATTTACTTTTCAAAATATTGTAATCTGGCTGGACGTAACTATCAAGTAAATCCTTATCGAACATGAATCGCGCCAATGCTTGATCTCCGATACCAGACAGCACGGTCACCAATCTTCCCATTTCGTTCACGCTCTTCATTTGATTTTCCATAAAACTGGTGATGATGAAATCACTCGCATTTAAATCACCATGCTTCTCCGCTACAGCGTTTACCGCGACCAATTTTTTACTGACTTGAATTTCTAATTGCAATGCCATCTGTAAAAAAATTTATGTACAGAGGAACATTAATCAGCTAATAACGTTTATAATGCAATTACATTGATTCTTGAATCTATAATTATTGACAAAGATTTATCATTGATATACATATATCCATTAATATTTATGTAATGGGAGTGTATTTCATATTTTTTGCTGCTTAATTATAGAAAGTGTCTTAAATTGTAAATTTACTTTGAACGCGTGCAGTGGACATTTCCAATCTTGATCATCTGGCGGGGACACGGCGCGTAAATGCACCTTTCCGCCACGCATCTTTACATAATCTAAAAATTTCAGGGCATGCTCGAGTTCCTCGCGATACATCTGCATGAAGAATGACTCGCATCCTGGTAAAGCGACGTCCACGCGACCGAAATATGCAACCTATGTAATATGAAATAAAGATAATATAATTATTATATATATAGTTATTGTTAATATTACAGAGGCTATATCTATTAAATCTATTTTATATTTAAGAGATATTAGACATTTATATTTAAAAATAAAAAAATTATGCTATTTGCATACCATAGATAGATAGGAATAAAATGCGTTCAATTCGACGTTTATCTGTTCATTAAACGCGGCCTCGGTTTCATCGTGAAAATCAAAATTGCTTCTCTTGCCGCTCGGCCACTTCGTTGGTTTATCGATGCACATTTCCGTTCGATTATGATCGCTACATTCTGATCTTTTCCATGTTGAACTTGATAATTTTTGTGAACTATAATAAAAAGCATCATAAAATAATCGAAATATATTTTATAGAAAAATGCAGAGAATATAAAAAAAAAAAGATAACAAAACGATAATGTACAATCAAAACTCTTTTATATCTTTAAATTCAATTTGAAAGAATAAAGTTCTATATTTGTGAGAAATTTATTCTATTTTGTATTTTTATATAAGTAAATATATTTTATCCTACTTGTAAAATTTTGATTGATCAATTACTTAATGTAACCCAATTGTTGAGTTTGAAGATAGTATGCGTCGTTAGATTTAAAAAGTTTATAATAGAATCTACAAATCAATATTCGGAACATTTTTTTTAAAGATATAATTTTTTAAATTATATAACTTCTATTTATTCGGCTTAATTTTTAACCTATTTATAATGGCCACGATATAATAAAGTGTTATTAATAGATAAATCGATTAATAAATTAACTTGAAGGCCCACAATACTGAATTAAGCGTTTAGACAAATGCTTAAAAAATAAATAAATTAAATTAACAATCAAGAAAAGGAGAGAGAATGCACGTAAGAACGGAATTATTAAATTATATTGCGTGTATTGAAAAAGAAATTGTGCATATATATTACAATTATTAAACTATATTATATATAATAAAGTCTGGTGTCTGAGGAAATAAATGTACGAGTTCAAAAATTGAAATTTTTAAAATTCTTAAAGATTTTATAAGATTATATAAAGATAGTGGAATATCATAATCCTCCTAAAAGATATGATTAGAAATAAGATAACAAATCAAAACACAAAGCATCTCAATCCAAAGAATTCCAATTTTTTATTTTTTTTATTTCGTTTACATTAATCACATAATTAATATACATTGTAAGATACTAGAATCTGAGCTCTAAACATATGCACATATGGACTGATATATTCTAAAAGAGCTCAATAAAACTCAATAACAGCTGTAATAAAGCTATTATTTTCTCTGGATGAAATTGTTTTTGGTTTTTAATTTTATAATATAGTTTGTGTAAAAAAATTTTATTTTTGTTTTTTAAAACTTATTATGTCGCCATTAAATTTATATTCTCATTATAAACAATTATACCAAAATACAGAAATATTATGAAATTGTAAACTATTGTTCCATTTATTGTCTCAATCAATATCACAATGGAAAAAAAAAACTGACCGATTTGATTATTTATATATTGCAAAAATGTTTCACTATAAATAATTACAATAAATCATAAATATGTCATTGATTTATTGAATTAGGTGAAGGATCCGATAGTTGATGTGTGTTATTTGAAGGCACGGTATTTATAGACGTTTCTTGCTTTATATTACAATTGTTAAGATTCATATTAATCACGGTGGTAGACGAGGGATTTTGCATATCTAATTGACTTTGCGCTATATCCTGCAGAGCAGCTTGAATTCGCTGAAGGAGTGCTTCTCCTTGTCTCACTACTTCTTCTAATTGCTCACCAGCCTGTTGATTCTCTTGTTCAAGTCTGCTAAGGCTAGCTACTTGCAGTTCTTGAGATGATTCTTCACTTGGCAAACTCTCTATTAATGTATCTATGTCTTTAGCACATCTCGCAATGAGATTTGCAAATAAAGCAGCATAATCTAAAACAAATAAACCATGTACGTTTAATACCAATATTCTAATATGAGAACTAATTATTACCTTCTTGAGGCTGATGTGGTTGTGGAGTACCAATGCGATCAAAACCAGGAAATTTGCTAGGTGTAGAATACTGTTGTAGAATACCAACGCTGTTGCAAAAGTGTTCCGCTTGCTAAAACAACAGACATTAACATGTATCGGATAAAATTAGATTCTAGGAGAATAAACGACCAAACAAAAATTTGCATTACCTGATTTATAGTATCTTGTAATTGTGTCAAACGATCTGCCATAATGCCAAATTATTAACTCACAATTTATTTATATATCGTTTCATATTCACAATGATCAATAAATGAGAGTTTAATTGTTATTAATAAACACTATATATTTCGATACATTTTTTCAAAAATGTATTGTTGAAATATCACTTCACTTTAATCTTTTAGACACGTTTTTGTAATGTATGAAAACCTTGTTTACATTGATTTACCAATGTTTATCAGACGAGAAATTCAGAGTTCAGAGACGAAAATCTTAGAAAATTGCAGGAAACCATAACCTACACTTTTGCATACAATAGTGTATACACCCCCTCTCTATAGATCCTTAAACCACTATTACATGAATCCGAATGTTGATAGATTGGATTGGTCGTTTGACGAAAAATATCTGTTTTTCAGAAATGAGTTCTTCAAAATCGGATTCTCATATTTCATATCAATTTTATAGAATGGGTTGTATATATAATACCTTATATACGATAAAATACGAACATATATAAACATTTTGTTATAATTATATATGTACAGAATACACATAAAATATATACATATAATTTATAATGGCATTTATGATTGCACACTAAATACAAATGTTGTTCTATTCCCTTTTTAATACATATTTATCATTTAACGTTCACAATGGCTGATAATAAATACAAAAAAATTAAATGTTGAAAAATAATTTTAACACACAGTATGTGTGATGCTTCATATATTTGTTCTCTATTTGTTTTCCCAAATATTAAAATCACACACTGTATTAAAGGGCTCTCATAATAATAAAGTAGGAAGAACGCATCTTAACATAATTTAGTATTTTTTTTCCATTGCATTTTATAAAATGTTTACATGGGAAAGTATTTACAAAAATATGAGTAGGGCGCGATGAAGTGTAGAAGACGGAAAAAAGAAAAAACAACTTAGTTGAGAGTACCCCGACATTGAGGAGCTCCGCAAAGGCAAGGGATTTTGTCATCCTCCAATGGGAATTTATAATCGTATGTAATTTCTTCATTAACTCCTATTGGTTGTTTACTGTAGATTACAATCTTCTTTTGGCTTTCAATCGTGATTACTTTTGCATAACAATTCGGCTAAAAAAAATAAAGATTTGGTAATTATACAAAATACATGGCAAACATTCTGCCTCTTTCCTCCTCTACGATTAATTAATATTGGATTTTGGTTATATTTTTCTATTGATTCATCAAAAATTGAATTTTCATTTAGACTATAATTCTTTTTCATATAGAGAATGTATTTATTATATTGAATAACCACTCAAGGTTATAAAGATAGATAATTGTAATTGACTCACATTGCAACTATGATTTATGAACCTCGCCAAATTGCCACATTTTGTTGCATCAATAATTGTATCTAAATCGATACGGAAGAGATAAGAACTACCGATTCCGGTAGCTTCATACTGGGCTTCCCGCAAGTCAGCGACAACTGGTCTAACCATTTGTCCTACATATTCTATAACCATTTCATCAGCCGCGATTGGTTCCATGGCAAACAAGCCCCAATCGTGAATACCAGATTTGGCAAACTTTAATTGTTTTTTGCGGAACTGAAACACAAAATGTGTATGTTAGAATAAATGAATCATATAAATTTTAGATATTGAAAATATATATACATTTATACATATATCTACCTTTAATTGATTAAATTTGAGAAGATCACTATCAGTATCAATTCCGAAAGCTGTTAGTAACCGTCGTTGATTACTTCTTGCCTCGCGTGAAAGCGCCTGCATTTTACCAGTCAATGCTTTAGAATTATTTTTTGGACCGTTCATTATACTATCTCCTCCAATATAAGAACTGGTACTGTCTTCCACATCATTACTGCGTTGTATACTTTGAGCATAATGGTGCTGCAAGAATAAATCGATTACTTTACATAAATTTGATTATTCATATAATTCCTATAAATATAAAAACTCTATAATATATCGAAATATGTGTCGAAACTTTAAATTTGAAAAAAATGTTCATTTTGTTAAAAAAAATATATATATATTCTATATATCAAGTATATTTAATTTTTTACTTTGTGTTTAGCCTTTTCTCTAATATCGACTTTGTAATATCCTTCCGTTCTAGCACTTCCACTCGCATGTAATCGAAGCTCGTCTCGTTTCCTCTTTTTCGCGGGACTTGGTATATCCGTCGGAGGATGATCGACCCAATGCGTATCATTCAACCAATAACCTTGGGTATCATCTGCTAATAAAGCCTCATAACTCCTTCTCAAGTATTCCGCATCCTCCGCATCTATACCTCTTGTTAAAAATTCGTACAAAATAGCCATTTCCGATATAAGATCTCGCTCTTTGTATATGACTTTCGATTCCACAATTTGTTTAGGTAACTTATCATATATATAATCATTCTGGATATTCTCCTTTTCTCCTTCGTGATTCTGATGACTACTGTGCACTTTTGTATATTTCTTGGATTTTTGTTTCTCCACTTTATGAATCTTGTCTTTTGATTTTGATAATTTGACGATCTTCGGATGTTTTACTTTCACCGAGGCTGGTGGTACGCGTATCACCGGCTCTACGGGCTCCGGTTGCGCAGGTGGCAACGAATACGAATGTTCCATATATACTTGCGAAGCCTGAGAACCAGGCGAACTTGGTGTCTGCTGCCCGTTTAATCGAAGATCCGTCTCTGCTTGATACCTATATAAAATATTGCAATATTTCATCGTTATTATAGGACGATAATCTTAGTATATATGCATCATATTATATTATGTACACAAGAAAAAATGATTATTTAAAAATTTATGTTAAACTGATTACTAACCTTAATCTTCTGATTTCTAAACTTTCTTCCTCCGAATCCGTTGTGGGAATCTCGCTGAACATCTCGATCTTTTCGTTTTCTTTCAAAATAGGTTCGTCATTGATGTATTTCGCCGACATCGTCTGCAATGCTCTGATAATATTAGGTTGTATAGAGCCAGGACTCCTATGACGTATGATATTATCTCGTCCAGCTAGAGTCATCAAGGCTTCCGCAGCCGAGTTTTCCATTTTTTGTATATCCGGTAGTACTTCTTCCTTTACCGACGTTATCGATGCAGGTTTTGCTTCAACCAATGATTCTTTCTCTTCGGTGATTTTAAGTGCATCCTTCGTTTCCGTGTCCAAAGTTTCACACACTTCAACGAATGGCTTTTCTTCCATGGTAGGCAATTTCTCAGAAATTCTTTCTTCTTCTTTGACGCTCTCGTATTTCACAGGAGATATGGAGCTAATCAGATTATCATTATCAATTTGTGGGAATTCGTGTGAATTTTGATCTATAATTTTGATATCCGGTACCGGAGTTTCTCTACCAGTCGGCGTGGGGCAATCTAATGATTTTTGAATCGCAAATTCCATCAATATATCAGGATCCTCACTATTACAAGCCAATGGCCTGTGATCAGACATATGGCTGTCTGTATCTTGCTAAAAAAAATAAACCAATTTTAATTGATATAACTGTTATCTTTTTAAATCTTCGCTTATTATATTGTACATACCTCATCCTCAAAGCAAGCTTCTTCATCAGAACTTTCATTTGAGCTATCGGAAGATTCACTGGAACTGATTTCTTCACTGCTGCTTTCAAGAGACGAAGACGAAGACGATGTCGAGGAAGAGACACTCGGAAGAGAGATCATCGCTTTTTTCGTTTTTTGTGCCGGTGGTACATCCAGATCGCTGTCGCTTTCGATCGTTTCCATATCAGCATGACCCGATTGTCGGCTATCCTCATCCTGCGGTAATGGACTTGGAGCTTTGATCTTACGCTGCAGATAAAAAAAAATAACGAACAGATATGTAACAATCGATGTTATTGAAGAAAATAAAATATAAAAACAATATGAAATCATCTTACCCTGAATGAAGGCATCTTTGGCATGCTAGCTCTAATACCCAAACCAAATCCATCATAATTGAGTCCTAACGGTGTTGCTTGCTCTAATAAAGATGATAATCCTTGGGTTTTTACATCTTCTTTCGTCGTGTTATTGACGATAGCATTTTCGCCACTATCATGAGTTTGGCTCTTCTCCGACTTCTTTTCATCCCACCAAACCTCAAATAATTTGAATGCTGTATTTTCTATCATCTTTTTATTAAAGTCTTTTTTTAGAATTTGCTTCAATTCATTCACTACTCTGCTTAGTACTCCATTGATGGTAGGACCCTAAATAGAAATATTTTAAATATTTTCTAACCAAAACGTTTTTACATAAAAAAAAAAAAAAAAAAAAAAAAAAAAAAAAATTCAATCTTATATCAATGCAATGTAATAATCTTGCCTGTGGATCTTTTGTGATGCTATAGTTTGCTATAGCATGCAATCGCGATTGAAAAGAGGAATAATAATTTGTCCCTTGATTTCCAACTGATCCCGAGAAAGACGCTGTAGTAGGTTGATAATGGCTCTGCAAGTAAGTTGCTCCATACGGATAAGGATACTGCGCCGGTCGCGGCCAATTGTAAACATCATTAGAGGGATAGTGAGTTAAATTTCCTGGATAACCAGTTGCTGGATACAGTTGACTCGAAGGTTCAGTTTGTGCTATTACCTACATATTAAAAAGATATTTTTATATAAAATAATATATGCATACATATATAATTAATGTAATATATAAATAAACCCACTTCTTCAATCTTTTCATCTCCTGAACTCAAAGGACTCAAAGACATTCTGTCGTCATCAGGTGGTGGAGGTGGAGGTGGTTCTTTAGGTGGTTCAGGTTCATCGTCGTCAGGTGCTGGACTATAACTTCCTAATAACGCCTCGTCTTCACTGGAACTTATAACACTACCCAAATCTTCGTCCACGGAAAACTGACTGATACTATTCTCGTGAACTTTTCTTCGTTCTTTATTTCTTTCCATCATTTTCTCGAAACATTGCTTATAAATTTCGTGTGATAAAAAAGGGCTGGGTGGCTCCGATAACATTTCATTATCGTCTTGTAGAGACTTTTTGTCATCTTCCGAATCGCTGCCAAATTGTAAAAATGGGGGTGCCATTCCACCTGCTTTATCCTTTAGTAACATAGCAATTCTTGTATCTAAATCTAACGTCTTGCGAGCTTCGTCAGGAGAATCACGCGATGCACTTTTCGTCATAACCTGATTCTCCTTTTCCTTTTTGGGAGTATGATGTAGTTTTGCATTGGAAGTCTTATTACTAATCTGTGTTATGTTAGAACTTGCATTGTCCAAATTAGTCGCGTGCTGTTGAATCGGCCAAACGGATGCTGAAGGTGTATATCCCGCTGTCCCAGAGTTGCTACTCCACCAAACATTTGAATTTTGTTGGACTGGTATATTCTGCGATACATTTTGCGGTATATTAGCTAGATAGCTACTTGGAGGTTGATGATGATAATTGCCATAATAAAAATCATAATTTGTGGCAGGAGTAGAGTTTTGAGAATAATTACTAGAATAATTCAGTTCGCTCGGCGCTGTTCCATAACCCAAGTCACTACCTGTGCTGCCACTTGGTGTAGGATAATCCCTATATTTATTATACCTCGAATTTTCTACATATGGCTCTCTGTTCTTATCTACAGTTAGAATAGCTTTTTTACTACTTCTAAAGTCTTCCCTCTCCTCGGGTAAAACCTTTTCCACTGGTGTTTGATGTTTTTCTTGCTCAATCTCGGGTTTCACCACTTCTTTCTCTACCTTCTTTTCCGGTTTTTTCTCCGTCGTTAACTCCTCCAACATCTTCTTGCACTCTTCCCCAAAGGGATCCAGAAAAACCCTCAACACTTTTCCCATCACAGATGTATTATTTAATTTTTCCACACATGCTTTCGATGCCTTAATTGATTCAAACACTACTCTCGCTATACCAAGGTGTTTATTAGTTACTGGATGATAATAAATAAGAAGTTCTTCTATGGATCCAAATTTCTGAACCATGTTTGTTAAAAATGTCTTATCGATATTATCATTTAAATGGCAAAACGTTACTTCAAGCGGAGGTGGCTCTCCGCAATAATTTGAGTCAATTTTAAATCTAGGTACAGGTAGATCGAGTTGTTCAAGTCTGGTCCAGATTCTTGTCAATTGCGATCTGGGATCTCGAGGTTGAACCTGCGGATATGTCGGATCTCCTGGAACAGTTCCATCGTATCTACATAGTTTTGTTGCACCTTTAACTAAAAACGGATCGACCAGTAACTTGTAATTCCTCTGTTTTTGAATCACTTGTGGCACAGCTGTATCTTTCTGCGAGTGTGTTACGTGACCGTGGCTATGTTTCGAAGGCGGTTGACTTGAGTTTTGCGACGTGCTCTGAGAACTGCCATGGGAATGGCGATGACGATGCGAATGCGCATGTGAATGTCCATGTCCATGACCATGTCTCTCCATGCCGTTCATTGCCTCCAAGCATCATCCATTCATGTAAACTTCTGTCGCAAACGTTTAACCAAATTTTAAACAATATCAATATTATGATAAGTGTAAGATAGTTTATGCGGCTCAAAGTTTATTCACATCCTCCGAGAAAGGATTAAACCGTGATTATCAACACATAAACAAATTACATACATTTTCATAAACTGAATTGCAAATCAGTGTAACACAATTTTTGCACATCACTATTTCTCGTGTGTCACTTAAAAATAATTAACTTTAGTTACAAAAATAGCGAATTCGTTGTTAAAATATTAAGTGTTCCATATACTTTGATTATATCAACAATACAGCGTGATTACACGATCGGAGTATTCAATAACCACAAAAATTATCATGTTATTACTAGCGGTGACGAATTTTTACAGACCATCAACGAGCATTCTTAGCGCTTTCTTTCTCTTTTTCTCTGTTTCTCACTGTACGCGTATAATTACATTAAAGAAAACAATCGCGTGAAACTTCGACAACTTCGTAGATTGTTGCACGAAAATACATTCTCTCATCGAGAAGATGCAAAGGAGTTCACTAGTGGATCGATATGATCGCCGAGTGGCGTTTATCAATACAGCATCTTTAATCAGATTCGAAAGCGCATCTCAATCACAAACTTACGATACGGTCCCTTCCGGTTTCGCTCGTACGATCGTTTTATCGCGCGAGAGTGAAGAGTACGTCGTTTTCTCAACAACACATAACCTCAAAAGCGCTTCTTGATTTTTTTTTTTTTTTAAACTAAGTTACCGTCGTGACGATGACCCGATTGAAAACGTCTCTCGTCTAGTAGAATCCTCCGTTTAAAGCGTCCATCTCTCGATCGCGAGCTACGTCGAACTAGCGAGGGAATCTCACTCTTTCGTTACTCCTCTTTTCCTCTCTGTCTTCCTTTCACCCTGCCACTCCTTCTCACTCTTGTTCTCTCTCTCTCTCTCTCTCTTTCTCTCTCTCTTTCTTCCTCCGTTAGACCTTTAGACCCTTATCCAGTTACGTTGCGGTTTTTTTTTTCTACAACAGCATGTAACGAGCGCTTTTGTAATGTCCAGCGATATTGTGCGAGCGAGACAGCGTCCTTGTTTAGTTATCGAACCGATCCTCTCGACCGTTCTCATCGGAACCATTGACAGTTCCGCGGCAAGAAACGCGCCGACAAGTCTACTCCCGCTGTCGCCTCGCGTGCGCGCTCGACGACACGCACGATGCTCTCGTCTGATGAGCACGAGTAAACGCACCTGCGAGCGTGTTCGCGCACGCGAGCTGCACTTTGCGCATTCCCCTACACCACCGTATAAATTTGTGAAAAGGCGAATGTAGCAGATAACTGCGCGGCAGTTCAAGACTAACGGTATGTTTTATATTTTGTGTGAGCCCGTCTTCTCTGCGATTCTATTACTTCGCGGAGGATCATTCCTTTATTTTTCCAAACCCAATCGTTCTTTCTAATTATAATTATTGTTAAACGTTTCGATTGGTTTAGTCTTTTTTAAAATTGTATATATATATACAATTTTAAAAAAGGTTAAACAAATATATATATATATATAGTCGTCACACGCGACGATATCCACGTGCCTGCCTCGCGATGTCAAATGTGATTTTGTATTCCGCGGCAAACTAATTCGGATGATAACTTTGTGGATGACACCATCGCCGAAGCAATTGATGACAGAGGGCACGTTCCACTTCACGACCGCAACGCTCATGGTATCGTTTCATCTTTGTTGTTCACCGAAAGTTAAACAGAGACAGATAATGCTCGCGAGCATTGCGGTATCGTTAAGTGGAACGCGCCCAGAGAAATATTATTTCATGGAAACGTGAATTTCGTCAGCCGCAATCTTGATTATTCTGAGGACTGACGAGACCACTTTTTTTCGCTTATCATAAATTCTCAAGCGAGGTTTGGTGTCAAGTGTCAAGGCCTCGTCGCGGATAAAAATCCTTTATTCTCTAGACCTGGCATCGTCAGAAAACAAATGAGTCACGGGCCTTTCGGCTTCCTCCTTCTATGAACGCGCGAAAATATTCGACAAAATTTCGCGGAAACGCTGACATTGTGCCAATGTATGCAATGTCTGTAATATGATTAACTATGATGTAAAACCGGATGAAGTGTTTGTACATATTGCTGACAATGAGAGAAATATGCTCATGGCATATTGACTCAAGTTCCAAAAAACAAAACTCGAAAATTGCGCGATTACCATGAAAAGTGTGGGGGAAAAATAAGTGCACTTTTTTCGAAATAGCGCGCAATTTTGTATTTGTAAATGAGATATGCACACATGAAATTTCTCTTTCGTCTCTTCGTCTTATTGTTTGAGAAATATATCCTTTCTCTTTCTTTTTTTTTCCTTTTTTTTTTTGTAAATATTGTGAAAAAGCAAGAGGTCGATTGGCCGCCAGAGTTTATTTCAGCGTTTCGTATACAGAGTTGCGTTCGAAAATCTATCATCAGAGTTTGATTCACCAATCAGGATAAAGGAAGCAAAGATTTCTTTATTTTGATTGGTCGACGCAATACAGGAGGCGCTCAATCGATTGAAGATTGGAATTTGACTAATCAAAACAAAAGAGACTAAAATTTCTTTGTTTTAATTAATCAAATTTCAATCTTCAATGCGTAGCTGATACAAGTTTTACTCATCGTCAGCACTTTTAAACACATCTGGCGAGGTAACTTTAACCGATGGTTAATTTCTGAACGGCCGTGGGGTAACTGTTTTACCCAGAATAAGATTTTCGAACACAACCGTTGGTGGTTACCTCGCGGAGCTTTTACCGAAAGATAACTTTAGACATTATCGATCTCTAATACAGGAATTTCTAATTAGAGAAATGCCAGTCATACAGGATTTTTTCAAACGTTACTTGCCGATAGTGAAGGCCGACGAGGGAGAAGAAGAAGAATTGGTAGATCCGCAGAAAGTACTTCGTGTAAGTAATACAATCATTACAATTATTACATAATATTGTTTTTGAATGGGAATGCAAATGCATCACTAATTTTTCGGAGTAAAGACGTACTCATTAAAGTTTAAGTCACTAAGATCTCTTCACAAACTCCGATTAACTTAATTTCACAAGAAATCGCCTAGTAAAAAAATCTAATTATATAATTTATCTCTCTTTTCTATGTTAAACAAGAAATGATTATTCCAACTGTATTCACGAAATACTGCAAGTATTATTTGATCAATTATAATCACCGATTATAACCGGAGTTTATATAAATGTATTGATTTATTCGATATATATTTTCAATGTATATTTATGTATATATATGTGAAAATATAAAATATAAATCATATTAACCAACAAATTGGAATTATTATATGATCAGTTATTACAATTACTAATAACTTGATCATTACTAATAAATTAAGAATTAATATTTAATATATTTATAATAATCCAGCATTACTTTCCTTCTAATAATTTTTCTTATTGTAGGAGCAATGCGCTCAAGAAGTAAAATGCAGCAATTTGCAAGAAAAATTGACCACATGCAATGATCGTGTTAATTCAAGATCCAATACAGAAGAAACTTGTTTAGAGGAACTTGTTGATTACGTGCAATGCGTAGACCATTGCGTCGCAAAGACTCTGTTTAGTAAACTTAAGTAATTGTACGATATTCCTATAAAGATCCAATTGTTGTTCGCAATGTTAAAGCTTAATTTCTCAACATTGTATATATATAATGAAATGCTAGCAATAAAAAGATTAAATTATTAGAGATAAAAATTATATCGACATATAGCGTCTTCATCATCTGTATTTCAATTCTACGAGTTAATTTTAACAAATCTTAACATGAACAATGTGTATACAATAGGATACATAAAATATCAATGACATATAATTATGCACAGACTTTCAATTCAGTTCATATATATATGCTTTTTCTTTTCATATAAAAAACATTGGGGAATGATCTATCAATTTTTATATATAAACTCTTAATTATGATGGTTGAAGAGAGCCGGCACCCAGCAATACATCAAAACATATGTTGCATACACGTACCGGCTTATTTAAACCAAATTTCAAAATTGGTACATCCTGACCCGAACATTTGCTGCATAAAATACGTCCACAGTGCCGACTGAAAAAAAAAAAAGAAAGAATACAATAAAAATTGTGCCACTCTAAGATTGATATATTCAATTACTGTTATTAGAATATACAAATCATTTATACCAATGATGCTTGCGCATTGTAAGAGAGAATTTCGTTCCGCATTCTAAGCAGCAATCTTTGTCAGACCATGGCGCTTCTTGCGTTAGAGAGTCTAATAATCTGTATAATAATTGTTTCGTTGCTACTTGATAATTGAAGATCGTAATTCCATCTTTATTCATCGAACCTAAGCATGCTCCGGCTTTTACCAATGTTCTGCAAAGATTGCCATTACCCTTCATGTATGCAATCAACAACGGTGTGTTTCCATCTAAGTCTGAAATAAAGACTTTATAGGACATATGGTACATACTTTGTATAATATATGCATTCTCTCTCTCTTAAGAAATTATAATGTTTTTCTTTCAGAATAATTTTAGTCTTCTTAAGAGAAAGAAAATTTATCACGTATTCTTTATACCTGCGTTATTGACGGGATATTGCGACATGCATTCTAAAAATAGATCGCATATCGTTGCAGCATTGTCCCTAGCGCATCTGGCTAACTCGTGTAGAGGATTACGGCCTTTGAGATTCACAGCCTCCGCGTCCAGCGTACATTCGGTCAATAACGTCCGCACTACTGATACATGACCTTCTCTTACAGCTACATGCAACGCATTGTCACCGTCCGCATTCACCGCGTCGAAGTTAATATTGTTCTATACAACAAACAATTGATAATTTAATATATCTTAAATTAGATACACTCAGTCAGTTTCGGTATACAACATGAATTCTTTGCGTTAAATATTTTGTCTTACTTGCAATAGCGCGGAGACAACAGTGGCATGTCCCGCTTTAGCCGCCACATGCAGCGCTGTGTTCCTATTTGCATCAGTATCATTAACACGAGCACCCGCTAATATTAAACTTCGCACCAACATCTCGTTTCCTGATATAGCAGCGAGATGCAATGGAGGCGTTTGTGTAACGTCATGTATTCTTGAATTTACATCTATCTACAATAAGAGGAATAGCAATGCTGTAATTACAGTTCTTTATATCCCAATGCTTTGATTATAAAGATTTATGTATATTAAACTCAAATACTTGTATAGATAATAAGAACAGAATGCTCTCCATGTCACCCTTCTGTATGGCAGTATGCAAGAAGTTTCTGCCCTTATTGTCGTATTGTTCGGCGGCCTTAGGTAATCTCTCTAATATCGCTTGCGCGGCTTTATTGTTACGGACCGTCAGAGCAGTCGCAAATGGCGTAAGTCCTTTCTTATCCCTCTTATTCAGATCTATATTCGGGTGACACAGCAAAAGAGAGATTATCTGCGAATGCTGATTCTGTATCGCTACATGCACAGGAGTCTTTCCCTCCGCATCGCGGGCGTTCACGTCGGCTCCGTGTTCGATGAGCGTTTGAACAACTTGTTCCAATCCCCATTGACAACACAAATGTAACGGCGTACACTCGTCTTTCGCTTCATCTCCACCGGCACCATCTGGACCAGGTCGTCTCGGAGCATTCAAATCGCATCCGCTGTGATATAAATCACGATTAAAAAATAAGATATAACAATTCTTTAATATAATTTTTCTTATTTCTAGCAAATCTACAATTAATTTTTTCATTTTCCTTGAGCAAAAAATGCGCAAATCAGTACCTTCTGATTAGAAACTGTGCGATATCCTCCTTATTATCATCGATAGCTCTATGTAGCAGTGTTTGCTGACAGCCATCGGGACCAGGACTCCAACAATCAGTATCCGCTCCGTATTTAACCAAAATTGACGCGGTGTCTTCTTGATCCGAGTCTAAAGCGTCCCATAACGGGCATCCTATTGAAGGATCCACACCTCGTCTACAAAGAGTTTCCACCACTTCGCTTAGTCTACAATGTACGCACAGTTGTAACGGCGTTTCTCCATTGACTGTTCTGCACATATTGAAATACGAATTTATTAATAATATCGATCTTGCAATTGTAGATATAGATTTTAATAAACTCACTTTGCATTCATATCAGCACCATTTTCTAACAGAAATATAGCAGTAGCTGAATCTTCCTTTAGTATTGCCTGATGCAACAAAGTTAGGCCTTCCTTGTTGCGTTCATTCACATTAGCTCCAGCTTTTATCAAAGCCAATACAATATCTTTGCCTTTTTTGAATGGTGCCCTTATAGCTAAGCTCAGAGGCGTCTCGTTTGCGTTATTCTTAATAGTTAATTGCGAACTCGAATCAGAAGTATTTAATAATTCAGTGACTATGTCTGTGTATAAATTCGAGATGGCGAAATGAATCGGCGTGTCACCGGTGGAAAAGGTGACAACATCGGTTGGCAGACCGTTCTTTAATAAAGCTCGAGACAGATCTTTTAAGCCAACCTTGCATGCTTCATGTAATATCGTAAAACCTTCGTTGTTAGTTTTCGTTAAGTTATTTTTACAATAATCCACTAAGAATAGTGCTGCCTCTTCTCTACATTCTCGGGTCAAAATATGAAGCAATGTATCTCCAGTGATGTTATAAATCGGATTCGGTATAGCGCCTTTAGTTAACAATTTAGACACGAAATACTCGTTAAAGGGATCTGTCTTCATTGCGAAACACAATGGTGTATCATCTTCGTTTGTGGTTTCGTCTATATCTATACCCTTTGCCTCAAGTAACAGATCAAACAGCATATCGTTTCTCTCCGAGATACAGCTATGAAGTGCAGTCCTGTAAATATAAGCAAGTATAAAATTATATTTGATATTAAATTAGAGGCTACAAATCCTATTTCAAATTCTACGAATAATTATTTAGCTTTTACATTATTCGGAATAATGTAAGTCTTGAGACTTTAAATCAAAAAAATATATTTACCATCCTCTATGGTCTTGTAAATTTGGATCGATTCCTGCTTGAAGCAATCTTGATCCAACTGCTAACATGCTTTCTGTATTATGTTTTGCTACTAGATGTAAAGCAGTACAACCTTCCAATTGGTTAAGATCAATTGTATTTTTCGCACCATCGATAATGTTTACAGGTTCACATAACTTCTGCACATTGCTGTTGTTTTCCAGTTGTTCAATTATAAATTCAGACGAATAGGAGTCTCCTTTCAGAATTGCTGAATGAAGGAGAGATAAACCTCTTGCGTCTTTCGCACTCAGATCTGCTCCATGTTCAACCAAGGTACGAGCTAGAGATGGCTGACGACTTTTCAGAGCAACTTCTAGAGCCGTTTCTCCTTTGTGATCTACAGCATTGACTGCCTTTGGAAGCTATATAAACAATCATATATTATTAAAAAATAAAAGACATACATGTACATGGTATTAAAAATGATTAAAATATTAAAATTTTTTAAACAAAAATATAGATATATTTAGTATAAAAATAATAAAAAAAATATGTCATACTTTTTTGCTTTCTATTTTAGATTTATGTAAAAAAGGTTGAGAGATTTGAGAACCACTAATTCGACTATCAGCGCGTACGATGACCGCAATGCGTGCGCCTGTATGTATACGTGCACGTGGCTGTGTGATGATTGAGTCACTGTAATGGCACGAGTAGCATCGGTTCAGTGTGAAAAAGCGTTTATAGAGGAAGTGTATGGAGATTATTTTCTGATATACATGGAGGAGGACGCAAGAGTATTAAAAAATCTCCGAGGCAGATGACGTGGCCGGCGGTACATCCGACCGACCGTAATCGGCCGTCGACCAGTCACTCTCTATGCGTTTCTATGCGAGAAAGGCGGAAAAAAATTTTACGGCAACGATCATATCGTGCATGTATCGCGAAATAAGTCGTCACAATGCATTACACGGCGCGTGCGATTGGTGTAATACTGTGATAGGTGTATCATAGAAGTATCATGATCGTATGTTACTGTATTTGGTAGCAGGATATACATACATATATATACGTATAGAGTATTGACGAGACTGATACACCAATTTTCACTAATTAAGAAAATTATGATTTAGAAATTTAGCACAGAAATAAACAAGACTTTCAATATAGTGAAATCTGAGTTTTTAATAAACGTCAAACAAAGAGGTATCTATCTAAAATTTAAAAAAAGTGATTATTTGTAATCATTTTGACACATAGAAAAATGTATTATATAAGATATAAATTTAATTATATTTACATGAAATTGCTTTGGCAATAAAAGTGCTTCGTAGCAAATTACATATAGATAAAATGAACTTTAGAACATTTTTAAAAACTTAATTAAAAGTCAAAGAGAATTAAGTTTTCTAAATATGTATAAGATTAATAAGTTTAAAGATAAAACATTTCTATAAGATTTAGGAAAAAATAAAAACTTTACATTAATTAATCTTAAACACTGTTTCAGATTTTATTGGAATAAATTAATCACACAAATACTTCGTTAATTTAAGTAATTATTTTTTAATGAGAATTAAAAATAATATTATTAATAAAATGTGCAATTTGAAGCCAAATTTACAGATTATGATATTATATATCAGTATTTTATCATGTATGTATATTTTTCTTATTTTATATTTTGATTATTATAATCAGAGAGAAATGAATAAAACTTCGAGATTAATATAATATAAAATTTATAGATATTTCACGAGGACAAGTAGAAGGCATTTCATGTTTCAAATGTCTCACGACACTGACAAGACCGGAAGATACACATCTGCTTTGTGCCCATTTTGATGGGAGTGCCAAATTTCAGACATCTTGTCCAACTTCAACACTTTGTATGAAGAGAACTGTTCGATATGAATCTAAAAGTAGGTTGACAATATCGATAAAATAATCATGAATAATAATGTAATTGTTTATTTGAAAAATTTCTTTTAGCATCTACAATAACCACTGTTCAGAGAGACTGCGCGCCACAGAAAGATATTTCTTATGTTTATAATGAAATTGACGAGCAGTGGCATAAAAAGGAAGAGATCGTAACAACTGCCTATGACGAAGGTTGCTTTATAGGTGAACATAGGGGAGCACCAATTCGTCCAACCGAATATTGTTTTTGTAGTTTTCATTTATGCAATTCATCTCCTTCACAAATAGGAATGTTTAAGAAAATATGTGGAACAATCTTAGCTCTGCTGATTGTAAGATTGATGTAAAATTTTTCAGTTCATGGCACATAATGTGTTGCTTAAAAGAATGTATTTAATGCATAAGAGAAAGAGAGATACAAAGTCTTCTCTGATAATTTTGGGAGTGCAGATATATCCTTTGCAACAAATTGCAAATATTGTACCATAAAATACAAAAATATTGATGTCTATTCAATATGAATGGCTATATAAATAGCTAATTTATTTTAAAAAATTATTGAGTAATTTAATTTTGATTTTACAAAATTTCTATATTTCTCTTTATGAATTAGAATAATATTAGAATAATTGAATAAAATAATCGATATTATACAGAGAAATAAAAAAAAAATTCTTTCGTTAATCAATTTTGAATTATTTTGTGTTATAGATAATAATTCTCCTAAATTAAATTTGCAATTTACATCAATTATATTTTAATAAATGATCTAAAACGTTTCTATTTATAAAATATATTACAACGGATATAAGTATACAAACCTATTTTTATGCTAAGCTTTTTTATATAAATTTTATATCTGCAATTATTAATTAAATTAGAGTTCACTATAATTATTATATGTGTATCTTGGGAGAGCAAAAGATATGCCTATTGTGCCTTGTTACAGGTAGTCCCATCAAACTTTTTAAAGCTCTTGTTCCCTCACTATAGTCACATTGAATTATAACGTTAGAAGCGAGAAATCATATAAAGTGTTTTCTATTGAGATACCAAAATTAATGTTTTCTCATATATCATGACTTTGACAGCAGATAATTTTTACAACTGACCAAAATTTACTAGCTATTTATTAATCCACAAATAAATAAAAATTGTCTTATATATATTTTATATTACTGAGTGTGAATAGTAACTTGAAAAATCTAAATTTATTTCAAAATGTATTTTTCATAAAAAAATTTATATGATTTCTTGTTTTTGATGTCATGATTGAATATAATGAGAGACCAGAAGTCTTAATTAATATGAGGTGATTGATCGCGATCAAATTCGGAATTGTAAATTAATAATAGCTCTAATATGGAGCTAATCATCATTACCTCTATTAATGCTCGGAATTTCTAAGTGATCAAACAGTTCAAATTACTAGTAACTATATTTTCAAGCTTATTAAAAGTTCATTATTCAATTCAAGTTTATTATCAAAAGATAATAAACTAAAAGTATTGAAAAAAAAACTATTATTTATATTCTTAATGTTTATAATCAAAATGTACTTTGTGCATACAAGTACTTAATATTCAAACTTGAGCTGTGAATATGTAAATTGATAACATATATTAGGATATTTAAAATATATCTCCTAACAAACAGATCATAATATTAAATCCCTCTATGTTAACAGCACAATATTTTCATATTATATTAATGTATTGTATGAAATATATAAATTGTCATGCGTATCAATAGATTTAAGTTTAATTATTTCAATAAAATTTACTTTAATGTATATTACATCACGTTAGATTTTTTAATTTCATCATAAAAAAAAGAACTCTTCTCATCGTATCATAAGGAAGAAAAGGAGACTCACCTCAGCATTATTTTCCACTAAGTATAGAAACACAACGTCTTCGCGCATCAAGCGTACTGCTGCATGTAAAGGATATTTACTCTTAGTTTGCAATAACTTGTATAGCAAAGAACCTGGCATCTCTTTGAAATCTTCGCCTCTTAAATCTTCCTGTAAGTTATATAAATATTTTAGATATAACACAGACAATAATGTTATTAGAATTTGAAATATTATAATTTTACCCAATGTGCTGAAATTAAGGAACTGCAATGCTCCTTTAACTTTGAAGTACCCAATTCCTCAGCTGCTGCATACAATCCTACACAATCCTTTAATCCCACTGTCCCAATCAGATATCTTTCACATTGATCTACCATTTCTGACAACTGAAAACTAGCTGCTGCTTTCATTAAGTCCAATGTTAGATGTTCTTGAGACACTTTGCCTGAATAAATCCATTTTAACAATACTAATGCTACAGCGCTATTTAAATTGCTCCAATCTAAAAATAATTATATAACATATATATAATGATATATATTAATAATCACAAATATAAAATAAACAGACATAAATAAATTACCTAAGACAGTTTTTTCAACAAGAGCTGCATCATTAAAAAAATCAGTTCTGGCAGACAATACAAATTTGTGTGCTGGTATTTCTTGATCAATCAATTTTATATTTATATCACTGAAAGATATATATCTTAAGAATAATATTTTTTTTATTATAAATATTTATATTATACTATATTATTTATATATTATATTTATATATTGTTATATTATATTATATATAGTTCTACATATATTATAAAAACATACAAAGAAAGTTTCAAGTTATATATAAAATACCTGTAACGATGTTGACAGTATAAAGATGCTATAGTTGCCAGAAGTCTATTGATAAATCCACCCTCTTGCTTCTCAGCTATAGCGATAGCGTATTCCTTTTGTAATTCTAAGTTTGCATTGTACAAATTGACATATTGCTCTCGCAGGAGGGACAGATGTTGTTGCCATTTTTGTGCTTTGGTAGAATCCTCTAAAATGTTTATACATAATTATCCTTTTCATAAAATGGTTCACAGCTGCTGCAAACTTACCCATAATTAAAAAGAGTTATCACGTCGAGAGTGTTTGATAGTTTGAATAATAATATTATTGCATGATGCAGTGTCCGTTGCGCGCATTAATGCACGTTCATCTACACATGAATCTGTCAAAGTAAAAAAAGAAATCAAGACAGACTCTATACGACGATAAGGAGAATCATAAGCAAAGTGGCGCTATCCGAAAAGACAAAATTTCGAAAGAGGATCACACGAGCTGGTAATCGGGATTTAATCGGGAGAAAACAAACTACACACACCACACATATATCACATATACGCCCACGCTATCGGAACCATTACGGGATCTGTCATATCCATGCACACGTACACGCACGCGCACGCAGCTTTGATAAAGAGCATATATATAAAGATCTCCTCTTTGAGGAGTCAAGTTCATATTTTTAAATCACTCCTATTTAACTTCTATGAATAGATAACGAACAGATAGTGTGACATGCTGTGCCCCTCCGATTTTACTGCTCGATTCGCAAAAATGTGAAGAAGATAAAGCGATAAATGGAATGCATTTAGAAAAAAAAGACAGAGAGCAACATATACGTGTAGGTAAAGATAAGAAGAGAACCGGCGGCGAGATCACGTGTAGTAATTGCTTAATATAGTAATTGCTAATTCGAAGTCGCAAATGTCAGATAAATCGTGAGATGACCCATGAATGAACACATATTTACAAGTAGATTTGTGTCATGCAATTGGTTATCAAATAGAGAATTCTTCAAGTCCCGAAAACTTTTTGTATCGACTGTCAAACAAAACGCTTTGAAGCATTTGTAGCGTCGTGTTGCCCGCACCAGAAGAAGGCGAATGGTATCCGATTGCCCAGCTTGCCATGTAGCTAATTCAACACAAGACTTTCTGATTGGTTGGTCCAGTGGAAAATTCCCAAATAGCAGCCACTGTAAATGGCTATGGTAAATCGCAACGTGGTTAAATCGTGCGGGCGCTCCTGCATAGTTCAAAAAAACCAAGATTAGAAGATCTATTGTCACACACACACACACACACACATCCATAAAAATCACACAAAAATTGAAGAATATTTTATAACAATATTAAAATGCATATATAAAAAATTTATATTCTGTGATATATTTAAAAAATAAAATAAGTAAAAAATGTTGAAAACATCTCGAATTTGTTAGTTTATATATATATCTATATATATGTGTGTGTGTGTGTATATTAAATTTGACAAATTTTTGAAGTGTTGAACAAATGTGGTTACATACAGTAGATATATCTTTCGTATCCAAGTGATATCAGAATTAATATCCGGCCTTCGCTAATTGATTAATTCGCGCGATGATTTGGCGGTGCGCATGAAGTACGATAAAGGAACCGCTGTCACAATGTTTTGCTAAAATAGTATACATTGATATAATTTAAAAAAAAAAAAAAAAAATAGGAAAATGGGAGGAATAAGTTGGAGCGAGTTATTTCCGGGAAGATGGAGCTCTGTTATATTTATTTCCTATATAGCTCTTTTTATAAATCAAGGTATGTTGATGACATGGCCATGTATTGTACAGTTTTTATTTTTGTCAATATAAATAATAAATTAGTAAAAGAATAAATTTTTATATATTTAACTAAAATATTAATTATATGTTGGTTTTGTCATGAAAGAACAATGTCAGAATTTATGACACTAATCTGTTATACAGGTATTCTTGTGACATGGTCTCAAAGAAGTGGTCGTTATGAGTATAATACCGTAGCAGTTGTATTGATGACAGAAGTTTTAAAATTAGTTATATCTGCAGCACTCTATTGTAAGGAGTAAGTAAAATAATTTGGAAATTTAATTTGTACAACTCTGGAGGGAAGGGTCATCCTAATTTTAATTAACTTATTTTAATTTACAGCAATAGTATTTTAACTCTGATTCAGGAGACAAAGAAGAATAAAAAGGGTGAGACTAATAAATAACAGATAAAGAATTCTAGAAATTTGTGCTATAAATATCTGGTGTCATTGAGATTCACAAAGGACTAAAGAAAATTTCTGTCTATTTTTAGTGCTTCTACTGTATATGATACCTGCATTTTTATACTGTCTCTACAACAATCTAGCATTTGTCAATTTGGCTAGATTTGATCCTACGACATACTATGTTTTGCTGCAATTTCGAGTTGTGCTTACGGGAATCATATTTCAAGTATATTGGTGATATATTTTTTAGCATGATAACAGAAGGATAATAAATGTTGAATGAGCTTTGTATACAAGAATTTTGATCCTTTCTAGGTTATTTTTCGCAAAAAATTGTCTATGATACAGTGGTTTTCACTAGTAATCTTGACAGTTGGTTGTATGATAAAACATTTTGATGTCCATGTCTTTGACACAGAATTCCATGTAGATATTTCTCTATTTTTAATTCTTATACAGGTATATTAAATTTTATTGTTAATATTTGTATGACTGGAGACATGATCATTTTCTGAAAAATTTTCTATTTTCAGACAACATGTTCTTGTTTAGCTGGTGTTTATAATGAGTACTTGCTCAAGCATCAAGGTGCAGACATTGACATTTTTGTACAAAATGTATTTATGTATATTGACAGTATTTTCTGCAATATTGTAGCAATTGTTCTATTGACAACATTCAAGAACAGTGTTAGCGATACATTTAATAATGTTGAAATCAGTTCATCTTTGCAACCGAAAATAATATTAATTATGTTAAATAATGCAATTGTTGGAATAATAACAAGTTTTTTCTTGAAAACTTTAAATTCTATATTAAAGACTTTTGCTAGTGCAATGGAACTGATTTTTACAGCAGTGTTATGCTGGATTTTGTTTAATATAGTTATTAATACAAATACTGTCATTTCTATAGCTATGGTAAGTTTAGCCATTATTTTATATTCAAAAAATCCTGTACAAAACACTCAATCTAAGGAGACGACAGAAAGTAGAAAACTTCTAGTATAAACACACACATACACAATATCAACATTAAATTTTTAAAATAATAAACGTGTGTGCCACAAATAAAATTATGAAACAAAGTGATAGAGTGTGTATTACCATTAATATTAAATTGTTATAAATTTTTTTCTTCGTGATAATACAAGCTTTACACAATATAGTTTTCAAAAATTATGTCATATATTATATAATATATTCAATATGTTAATTTTAATATAATGACTGTTTACAAATCAGAACATTATAATTTTTTATTAGCAAATTAATAGAGAATTAGACAGATTCAGATTATAAGAATTAATTAGCAATACTGATCCCTTTACTTTTAGAATTAAAGAAATTTTATATATGTGTGTGTCAAATTATAAAATTCAAATAACTTTATATTTTGATACATCTTTATTTTTTTAAACATTCAAAAGTAGAATAAATTTTAAGATATATGTGAATTATATATGATACATATTTTGAGACATCAAATTTTGATACCATAATCTGTGTAAATATATCTTATATACTATTTATACTAATTCAATAAAGGAGTATAATATGTAAATTAAAGGATTATTTTGTTAAAATCTTTATTATATATATATTATTTTTTATATTACACACATATGGCTTTTTTATTTACACACACACACACACACATACACATATCTATAAACAGATATCTAGTAGTTGTCAAGCCTTATACACAACATACACATTTTGAACGTACAATTCCTTAAAAGTAAATTTTTGAATGTTCACATATAATTTATTTATATCTTTTATTTCCAAATAGTCTATTTGGAAGCTCATACATGAAAAAGTTCTATCACATATACACATATGATGTGTACATATCAAGAAAGTTGAAAAATTATTACGTTATATGTCTCACACTTTAATTGAAAAATTATGTATATGTTGAATATTATTACTAGCAAATTTATGGTAATACTTAAACTATCAACAACATATATATGAATTTTCTAGTCTTCTGATAAATTTATTACAATTTGTAGGTATTTAAATTGCTTTTTATATTTCAATAAATTTTTAGTTAGTTTATGAATGTTATGATTGAATGTAAAAAAAGCTATATGCACAAATTATATTTAAATAGTTGTAACAAGAGGAAACTTATTTATATTTATTAGTAGAACATGTGTAAGGAATATTACCTCATTACGATTGGTATTGTCAAAGATTATAATCAGAAGTAATGTAATTATAAATTACTATAACTTATTTTATACATAAATACATCACAAATGCAAAACTATATAAAGTATTCCTGAAATAAGTCATCAGAATTTGTCAGATTTTGTTTACTTGAAAATTTCAGGGACACCTTACATATTTTTGCAGTTAACGTAATTAAAAAAAAAAAGTTAAGTACAAATGTTCACAAATATATGCACACATAAGAAGATTTAATTGGAAAATATAATCTTTTCTTGAAAGTATTCTTTTTTTATGTAGCTTTTTAACTACTCTTTGAGCAACAAACAAGTGTGAAAGATACTATTTGCTTGCAAACATTGCACTTAATAATCACTTACATAATTTATATAAACAGATTTGTCCTACAAAAACACAATAATCTACAAAATGCAAATTTTATATAACAGTAGATAGTAAATGTCTTAAAATCGTGTTAGGAGTAAAATTATCAATTAAATTATTTCTGTTTTAATATTCATTTATATTATATGTCACAACCAAAGAATAATTAACAATGTGCATTAGTTAGGCACATGTATATTAAAAAACAATATTAACTGTTAATTTATTATTTTTCTCGATTATTTTCTACAAAATCTCAGTCTCTAATCAAATAAATAAACATTAGCATCGCGAAAGTTTTATGAAAACTGTTATGCAACAAAAAATTTAAGGCCTTTAGATATTTCTAATAGAAATCTAAAATGTATTCTCTCTTGTATGGTTAATATAACAATTATATATAAATGTGATTTACAAAGTTATGAACGCATTGGTTTTTAGGTCAGTTATCCACCTTGATGTTGAGAAAAATTGTGACTATCTAAATAATGTACATGCATAAAATCATTGTGTTAACGAAACATATGAGAAGTTATATAAGAATTAAATTTATCTGTTCATAACATGACAAAATCATAATTTTTATATACAAAAAAATCAGCAATCAATATATTTTGACATATCAACAATTAGAATTATTTTTACATAATATTAAAAAGTTCATGAATTTCGAATTACTTATTGTACATACCAATACTTTTATATTAATTTTGAGAAATGACTATATTTAATATAATAGAGAAAAAGAAAAAAAAATATATATATATATATACAAATAAAAATCTAAATAACTATATAACAAAAAAGTTAAATACTTTTGCATATTGTCAAAACTGAATTTGTTAGAAAAATTTCTCATTAAAAATTGGATTTTATGATTTTTGTATAGTAATTCGAATTTTTTAAATAAAATATGTGTTTGTGATATTAATCAGATGTTTTTAACTGTTTCATGATTTGTTGTGTTATCAATTTAGTCGCTTCGCTTGCATTGGGTATAAGAAACTTATCCATATCGGAAATAACCATATCATTATATTGTGTTGTACCGTATTTAAAAGTTATTAGATCGGCATGTCGCTTTCTCGACGTTATTTTAACGATACTCGTTAAAGGACGTTTCACAATTACATGCGCGGCACCTTTTCGCTCCGGGATTTCTCGTAGTACTATAAGATGACTATCGGTAACAAGTAGTTGACTGAAACAGAAGAAATGTGTGTGCAAATGCGATCGTTTTTACGTACAAGAGAAAATTTCGTTCTTGTTATACATTCACCTATCACAGAGATCACCATTGACTTTCACCTCTTGGCATTTAAAGGAATGTAATAGCTTAGGATCTTTCATCCATTGCTGTATAGATACTACTTCAATTGGCTCTTCACTTTCATTATTAGTCATAGTCATATCTATGAGAAACGGATTTGTAAAATTTAATTTATAATTTCTTTTTATAAACAGTTTATATATAGAAACTACATTTCAAGATAGTTCGAAAAATGCTTACCTATCTCTTGATCATCGTCTATGCTAAATAGGGGCGCAGTTTTTTTTTGACGTTTTATGTAGTCTAAATCTTTACTATCTCTCTTTTCTGTATTGCTATTGACGTTCGCTGTAGGATTAACAATATAATCGAACAACTTTCCTTTTACTTCTTGGCTTTTTAATTTCATAGCTAATCCGATTTTCCCCAAAAGATCGGAATTGTTATTTTTCACTTTCACAGGGCTCGCTTCGTTTGAATTTTCTTCTGACATGTTAGTATTACATACCAGACAATGTTGCGAATTATGATCGACGAGACTTGATACCACTTCATCACCGAAATATTCATGAATAGCTGAAAAACAAAATAAAAAAATTATATAATATAAAAATAATTTATCAACTTAAAAATTTAAAAATAAATAGAAATATAGTTCACCTTGATATCCGGAAGTAACCATGCTCACATATTGTGTATGCTTTTGTAAAAAGGATGCTACTACCATGTGCGTATAACGATCTTCCTCTTGTCTACCACTTCCCAAAAAACAAAGATGTTCTCCACCAGCTTGCGAACCAACAGCTAGCGCTTGGCGTTGAGCTTGCAATAAACCTTGCACTGCTGTAGCAAACGCGGCAGGTTCTTGAAGCATCTAAAAACAAACAAATATATTTAATCTTTTTTTGTAATTGTTTTGAATCTTAAATATATATAAAAAATTAAAGCATACAAATATATCATTTTAGTAAGAGTTTTAAAAATGGCTTGATAGAAATATTCTTATAATCGATAATATTTACCAAGTTACAATCGAGGTGAAATGCTGTTGGTAAATGGCCTGCATTATACTGCTCTGCAGGTCTACAATCTACGAGAAAGAATCTAACAACCTCGACAGTATTAGATATGGATGGAGCTTCAATAGCATTTTCTACTAATTCTTGTGCCGATACTGGTAAGCACAATGCGTGAGATATTAACTTCTCGTCAGAATGTTCGTCGAACATTATGGGATACAAATCCTGTTTAAAAGATGTTGGTGTTTTCATTGCATAGTACTGTGCCAAGGAACAGAAATCGGTTACATCCTCTGCTTCTAGAGCACACGGCATTATTGCTATGGCATCTATTATATTTTGCTTCTCCTCATCTTTCATACTTAAGATTTGTTCTCTACAGATGAAGATTACAAGATGAAAATTATATAATGTTACTAGCAAATATAGTAAAATACCAATTTAATTGACATTTACCTGGCATTTATAATCATAATAAGTGAAAGAAACAGCATGAAAAATGGATCAGCTTGCATAAAATACAGATCCCACATAGTACAGATTGCTGGCAATGAACAAACACCAGCAAATAGTGTATTCATCCATACTTTTGTATATTGATCGGGTGATATCCTTTTTGTATCCAAAAACGAGCACAATTCTGGTTCATGATAGAGCAGCAGTAATCTTAAAACTGAACTATATGTTTCGCCTCTAAAAGAATATATATATTATAGAAAAAATGATAAATAACTGATTTTACATTAACACAGTCCTTGCTAACAAAATTTCTTGCATTATCAATAAAGTGATGTTTATTTTACTTAGTAATCATCTACTTATATATGAATATATGATACGTATATATACCTTGGGATATAAATATCTCTTATTGCCTCAAAAAGATTATAAGTTGCAGCACGTGGTAATTTTAAAGCTATTAAAGGACCCAATAATTCTATCCATCCATTTCCTCTTTCATATTGTTTGCATTTACTTTTACAATAAAATGTTAATATGGATTCAAGGTCAGAAACTACAGAGACTTTATCTTCATCGTCGTTGCCAAGTTTTGCTATAATATTTGAAAATAAGTATCTTAGTTAATATAATTAGTTAATATAAATATAAATAAGCCTACTGGATTAAGAAACCTATGTAATATTCTTTCTACATACTTACCGACTAATTGTTGACAGTCATCACGAATTATATTTTGTTCAGGTAAATCATAAACTTCATTAAATTGGCTCAATTGATCGCGTCGATCAGTAACATAGAGGCAAGCCTGCCAAACATCTGGTCTTAAATTTATAGGGATTGGTTGGCCTTTACAAATGGCATATATATCAGATGCAGATGGTGCTTCTGTATCAAGCAACGCTGCTTCTAATTCTAACATCCTGAAATAATAAAGAATTAACTTAAAGATAAAACTAAACAAAAAAATGTATTATTTGCAGAAACTATGCAGAAAAAAATGAAGATGCATATAAAATGATTGTGCAATATGTAGGTATGTATGATCTGTATGGACATAACATATTGATTAGCGTATACTAATTAGCAAACTTTCAAATTATATCACGTAAGTCATCGCTACATTGCACATCGTATAGAACAATGATTACGTAATATCAGGTAATATACGGATAATGTTACGTTTAAACTTTTTTTATATATAAATTTGATATATATACATATATATATATCACAAAACACAAGCATTTAACAGATGTCGATTCGCATGCAAATCGTAACATTGTACATTAATGCAACAGCGTTTGCGTTTACGGCAAAAATATATCACATTCCTCGATGAGATAAAAAAGTTGTTTTATCACTTTACCAAGTGTTTTCGTCCTCTTGTAGTGCCATTGTAGCAATAAATGTCGCAGCGAAGAATCGCGTTTTGTACGAAAATACGTAAAATTCGATGTCCGTTAAAATTGTCTACGACGAAAAGAACACTTTCGGTCGTTTAGCATGCTTTGAGGCGAAAGCTTCCATATTTTGCGAGTTTTCTCAATTGCGATGGGTTAGCAGTGGCATAGTATTTGATAAAACGTATCTGCTGTTGACAGATCGTCGCCATTTTTTCGGCTAGACATGTTTATCGTTACCTTACCGTTAGTCGATATTATCGAATATATTCGATATTTAAAAAATTATGAATAAAATATTGACTAGATTTTTAAAATAATATGTTTAATATATCCTCCTTAATATATGCTTTAATATATCATATTTAATATATTTTTTGATGAATATTTTAAATTGTTAAAAAAATGACAGGTCTGTTTTTTATAGCTGTAAAGAGTACCGGAATGTGTAACTATAAAGAACAAATTTTTCAAAAATTTTCTATTTGAAATTTTTTCTTATTAAAATTTTTTCTTAATTATATATTACAAAAAACAATGGCTTCACATATTTTTCACAAGGACTCCGGGTGTTTTTTCTGTAATATTTGTCGAGAGGGCGCGACGAAGCTTCTTACGAACTCTCGTGAGCCGTCATGAAATAGCATCAGATATCAGATATCAGCTCGTCTTCGTCGGTGGTCTTTGTCGAGGGCGATCGAGAGGATCGTGTGCAACGCGAAGCAGCAACGGCACCAGGTCTCGAATAAGCGCGCGAGCGTGCATCCGCATGATCGTCGCTTGGACTTGGTCGCAAACTCGCCAATTACATCGGTGAGAGATTCGCGGTCGTCTGCATCGTGGTACCGGTGTCGCATCGTGTCCGTGTCCACGCGCGAATAATAATTCCCGGTCGAAGGAATTATGACCGCCACGAGTGGCGTGGCTGGCAGCAGTCCGCTGCCAAAATGGCAACTCGCCCTGGTAGTCGGGGCGCCGGTCGCACTCGGTCTCGGCTATATGTATTACAAGAACAAGAATAATAGCAGCGGCAGCAGCGATAGGATCACCAAATCGGAACGTGATAAGTTCAGGAGCGGTGCGACGTCGTCCAAGGAGAACGGGGCGCCTGCCGACGAGCAGATCTCCATCGACGACGACTGTTCATTAAAATTGTCTTTCCCCGTAGCTGAGTCGGAGGTTAAGAGATCGTGGATTATGAATCACTATCACGAAAATTTATTTAACTGACGAGAATAATTAATTAATTAATTAAGAAAAAAAGAGAAAATATCTTCTACATTGTATTTGTCAGTACTTTTTAATTTTTGGAAAACGTCATTAGCAATAACACACAATAAATTTAATATATGTATTAAAGTATTATTTTTAGCTGATGAGTCATAATTAGAATTCCATTACTGTTATTACAAATGATAATTTGAAGTATTGCTGTTATCAAAAATGATAATTTTCAATAAATAAAAGTAGCTGCAAATATATAATAAATATATAATAAATGATATAATTTAGTAATAAATATCGATTTTATATTCAAATAAGAATTTTGACAAGACTGATATCAATTTCTGATAATGAATTTTTGTTATATATTTGTTCATTTTTTAAAAGAAATATTGAATTTGTCAATAAAATAATTGTCTATGTAACCATAATAGCCTCCACAATTGGTACTATATATTCCATATCTATCTTTAGATTACTATAAGTTACAGAAGATAGAATAACGGAGTTAGATTAATACACAAAATATGACTAACTCGTGCAAACTTTCATTCTAGACTCCTTTACAAAAGGCGCAAAGATACAAGAATGAAGGGAATGTACAATTCAAAATGGGAAAATATGATGAAGCCATATCACGATATAATGAAGCCATTGATATTTGTCCAGACGAGAATAAGGAGGATATTGCAACTTTTTATCAAAATAGGGCAGCTGCATATGAACAATTGGTAATATAATTAGTTATAATAATAGTGGATATAGTATACAAGTGTAATACTTGTTGATTGTCTGAATTAATAATTATATGTATTATAATTATTAGTTCTTATGCATTATAATAATAAATTTGCAGAAAAATTATATTGCTGTAAAAAAAGATTGTACAAAAGCATTGGAATTAAATCCAAAATATGCAAAAGCTTTGTTACGCCGAGCACGTGCTTTGGAACAGATAGGAGATTTGGAAGCTGCCTTGGAGGATGTCACTGCTGCATGTATTCATGAAGGCTTTTCTAATCAGACTTCCCTTTCAATCGCAGATAAAGTCTTGGGAAAGCTTGGTGAGTTATGTATATGTAAAAACATTTTGGTGCGTTAAATAAAATGCTATTTTTTACAAGACAAAGAACTCTGAGTAAAAAAAATTAATAATAAAGTAAAAATTATTTTCAGGAAAGCAACATGCTCAAGAAAATTTAGCAAAAAAAAAATTCATAATGCCAAGCAAACATTTCATCAAAACTTATATTATATCTTTTCCTAATGATCCAGTATTTACTAGACTTCAACATCTAGAAGATATCCCAAAGTAAGTATTAGTATAAGAGCTTCTATAATAATTATGTTTTTTTCTTTTAATTTAATTGTAATGTTTATCATTATTCAATTATCACAGATTTTTCAAAAAACCATTACAAGCATTAAAAGACGAAGAGTATGACGATATAATACCATTGTGCACAAAAATTATTAAGAGTTTCGAATTTAACGAGTTACCTTCATCTAAAATGGAAGTATTACTTTTACGAGCTACATTTCATCTTCTCTTGGGCGAGCATGATGCTGCGATTCAAGATTTCGAGAATATATTAAATAGTGAAGAAACATCTAAAGATGTGAAAGTAAACGCCTTAATAAAGAGGGCGACTTTACATATGCAACTTGACAATCCATTCATGACTTTCAATGACTTTGAACTAGCTATTAGTATGAATCCAAATTATGGTGATATTTATCATCATAGAGGACAGGTATCGCATATTTTTTCTATTGTATGTTTTTATAAGAATAAGATTATATATTATAAAATAATTTAATAACAATTTTTTTTCAATTCAGGTGAATTTACTCATGAATAGAATAGATGAAGCTAAAAGCGATTATGAAAAGGCAATTCATTATAACCCAGACTTTGGTGTTGCATATGTACAAAAATGTTACACAGATTATCGTTTCGCAATATTCAACAGAGATGTGACGCTAGCCGAAGAGGCAATGAAAGATTTCGAAAAAACTATCATAAAATTCCCAGATCGTTCTGAATGTTACATGTTGTATGCTCAGGTATGTAGGTACTCTATAATTTCTTAATATTGAAAGAAGTAATAAAGTCGCAAATTAAAAAAAGAGTAAATAATAAATAAGTCTATAATAAATTATTATTACTGTATATATTCTGATTGCATTGATGAAATTTTCAATGATTATTATAGATGATGGCTGAAACTCAACAATATAATAAAGCGGATATGTATTTTGCTAAAGCTATAGAAATAGATCCAAAGAATGCAACTATCTATGTGCATAGAGGCTTGTTACAATTACAATGGAATGGTAATATTGATAAAGCTGTGGAATATTTTCACAAAGCATTAGAGACGGATGAGAAATGTGAGCATGCATATGAATCCTTAGGAAGTATCGAAGTGCAAAGGTATGTTTTTTAAAGGCATTCTTCCTCTATAATTAAAACTTGTATCTTACGTAAATATATTTTCATATTACCAACTATATATATTTTTTTTACAGAGGGAACATAGAGGAAGCAATAAGATTATTTGATAAAGCTTTGGAGTTGTGTCGTACATCCATGGAACTCACACACATATACAGTCTGAGAGATGCTGCAAAAACGCAACTTAATTTACAGAATAGATTGGGTATGGACATCATTCGGACGCCTTCCCGATTCATCCCGAATCCTATGTCTTAAATTATCGAAAAATTAAAATAATAAAATATGCACTGTTATCAAATCTAAAGGATCAAATTTTGTATTAACGTGTATCCATCTTCATCACATGAGATCAGAAAAATTAATTAGGAATATACAAGCAGTTTATTCCATATTATTTTATATCAAAAAACTGTGTGAAGCTTATATATATAATGGTACTTTATTTTTAATTGCATTTAATTTCTGATTTGCATAAAAAAGGTTAGTGATATAAAAAATGCGTTTGCACAGATCATCAAAGCTTTAAAATATTTATTATAAAGTGATATTTATAGGAAATTTTTTTAGAAGTGCAAGTTTTATTTGTACATTTTATGTTTATCTATGTTGTGTTAATATATGCAAATATTAAAATTTGATATGTATTTGTGAATTACTTTATAATTGTAATTCTCAAATTTCGAGAGCATAAATCATACTTATTAATGCTATTTGCTCAAAATATAATACATTAAAAAAAAAAGGAAGACAGTAGCCTATTATTAAAAGCAATTTTTTGTATTATTATGTACATCAGGTAATAATGTTTTTAACCGAATTATGTATATAATTGTTCATATAATAAGGAATTTATATGAAAATATGTATTTACTTATTTTTTATCCTGTAGAAAATAAAAAAATGCATTAATAAATTGAATGTCTTTAACATATTTTTTAGTACAAAATAGCATCCTGTAAAATTTGAAAATAGACCTACCTAAAGCTTTATCAAATTCTATAACAAAGAAAAGAGAGTTATGATCACATATATACATATGATCATATATTTATAAATATAACAATAAATTTGTGATTTATAAATTATAATATGATATTTTGATAAATCTATATTTCTTTGAAAGATGATCTTGTATAAATTTTTCAAATATGTACATCATTTTTTATATATGAGAAAATATGTATTCTTACATTTATTCAAATATCATAAAATATGGAAGCCAGAGGATATCTAATAATAAATGCCAGTATACTGCTAATAACCTGAAAGATATTAAGTATTTTTTAAATAATACACACATATATTTTTACTAAAAAAATATATATTGTTACCTGAATTATTAATAAAATCGTTGTTAGTGTCGGTTCTTTTAATGGACCAGTGTTGATCAATATAAAATTGATCAAAGTTAGATTATTGCAAGTTACAATACCTTTTCCATCTTCTTGCCAATTTATCAATTTGAACGTTTTTAGTATCCACATTAACAGTTTTCCTAGAGTAAAGAAAAATTGAATTTTATAATATAATGGCATTATACAATATTATGAATAATTTCTTTACTAATATGTATGTGTATGTGCCACATTTATAAAATATACCAATTGTGTTCAGTTCTGATTTGTTAAATGTAGTTATGCTAGGCTCCAATTTGTCAGTTTCTTTATTATACCTATGGATAAAAAGAATATCTCTCATCATAAATTTTTTAACAAAATTGTTTATAAATAATACTTTTTAACTGTCTCTGAAACTTACTTTGGTAATCTGTGCCTAGGACATGGTACAAAATGAAAAAGCTGTGGCACACTATATAGAAAATTGATTATTTGAGGGATGAAAAACAATAGAGTCGTTTTGCTGAAATGACCTATGATACCAACGACAGCAAAAGTCATTCCCGAAAGGTAACAAAATGTATCACCCACAAAAACCCGCGACGGATACCTTAAGCAAAATATTGTTATTTTTATAATTATTAATCCTATTATTATTTCTATAATCTTATCTTAACATAACTATATTTTATATTATTTAACAAATTATATTATTTAAATACATCCTAATTTTGCCTCACATAATATTGTATCAAAATTTCATTTTTTTAACAGTATGTGCTACTTATACAGAGAAATCTGGTATCCTATATAAAAATAAAAATTCATGAATATGTTAAATATATATAAGACATCATATGCTGAAGAGAGTTTGAGATACGCCATTGCTTCACGACTATAAGGAAGGGCGAAGAACGACCATGATGACTACAAACACGTGAATGCATTTGAGAATCATATTTGCAGAATCATAAGAAGATGAAGTATGTGATATCGAGAGTTTTTATTTTCGTTGTAGAATTTAATTTCTGCCGGAATAATGTGAGATATCTGGTTTCTGATTCATGGGCGGGCCCGACTCGTCCGCAAGACAATTACTCGTGCTCGACAACGGGGGAACGATATATGATATAATATAGACCAGCACGGTTAACGAAATGCCTCTCTAAGACGCGTGCGCCTTGCGAATAGTCACGATCGCGTTTGTGTCGAGAGTGTGTTCGTCGATGAATACGGGCAGATCGCCGGCTGGCTGGTGCGGCACTCGGGCGTGGTTTTTCACGTCGTCACGGTGTGTCTGTGTGCGCTGCCACCCGGCCTGGATACAAAAGGAATCCCTCTGTATCTTTTGGAGTCCCGATCAACGGGGACCAGCCAGTTAGCGACTATTGGCGGGACTAAAAATATGTGCGATATCGCACGTCCACGCCGGTTGCCGATCGTATAGTCGCCGTAGGATCCATTTAAATTATTCATCAGGACTAGCGTAGACGATCCAACGAGAGAGAGAAAGAGAGAGATCACGATCATCGCGAATTAAATGACACGTTCCGTCACGGTGACATCCTCAAAGGACATCACAACGAAACTCTGGTGATACCGTCGATGGAAATCGCATTGTGAGCGACGCTTTATTACGTAATATTTAGCAGTGTCGATGACACATGCGTGCGGGGCGGATGGAGAGCTGCCGGGACGTTTAACTCACGCGGTGAACCTAATCGACAAGCTATCGCACTTTTACCGCAATGCGGTTGATTAATGCAATATCGCTTATACAATATTTCGCGATTGTATAGAATAATTACGATTTAACGATATAAAAATATATATACACACGTACAGAACACATACACACATATACAGGAAATATGAAATGCTGGAGAAATGAGGTCAATGAATTTTACATTATATAGAAATACGCGAGTAAGCTGAAAATCGATTCCAAATATAAAGATGTAAATTTAAAGGATATCATGATGTAAATATAATGAAGCTTATCATTTATAAGAAGAGATATTCACAAATATCATATATACATTGTATTAATAACAGCAAAAATAAGATAATTGTGTTATTCTCTGTTCTCAGATGATGCTCATGGGATTAAGATCTTAATGAAAATGTCTTCGACAGCCAGCAAAATTTCTCTTCGGAATCATAAAATGAGATATTAGATCTTTTGAGCACAGGGATTGATGCCATGCAGGTCCGTCTAGATGGGAAACTGGCGTTGCTGTATACTCTATTAATCTTGCAGGTTTTAATTGTTATGATCTATGTCGCCACAACCCCACCGGCTGAATTAACTGTATCAACGACTCGTGCATCTGTCAGTTTTGTCAAGTTTGAAGCATCGCAGGTATAACTAATGTAAATTAATAATGTATATGATATATTTGAGATATTTTGTAATAAAAATAAAATTTGTTTTTTTGTTATTAAAGGAACTACAAATAAATCAAGGCAATCATAAAAAATCACCAATTTATCAGACAATCAATAGAGAGGTAGTACTGAAAGATGTCAAAACTTTTAGACTGTTTGAAATATATAATCACACTGTATGCTGGAAATTTGGAGTAGACGAGCATAAGATGAGAAGCAATGAATATCTGGAAAGATGTATTTGCAATCAAGGATGGCATGGCTGGGACTGCGGACAGCCCGAAGTCGTATGGAGGGCGATTATGGCGTCGAAGCAGAACATTAGTTTGAAACGTCGTAAAACTGCTAGACACATTATCCATACCTTCTTTCTGAGTGAATACAATTCAGGCATCGCCGAAGTGATAGTAGAGGAACTCTATAATGTGGTGGATCTTTTTGTAATTTGTGATTTTAACAATGCGGAAGATAATTTTCGACACAAACTGTCCAAAGGATTATTACAGCGGCAGCAAAGAAAGATCTTATACATCAACATAGCGACAAAGTCTCGCAAACCATTGAGGATAGTATCGAAATACATCTGGGATAAAATCAAGAGCTTAGTACAGAATTTAAGGGACGATGACATCTATGTAATGACGGAACCTGAACAGATATTGAACTCTAGGGCATTAATGTTCCTCAAAGTGTACGATGGTTGGCCTCAGCCTATTGGATTTAGATTAAGATGGTCGGTATACGGTTTTTTTTGGCAGCATCCGCTCAAAACAACGATAACGCTCGGTGCATACACTGTCGGCTTGATGCGTAACGCCTATCAATCTAACTCACTTGTACTGCGACAGCAATTGAACGGAGACACCAGTGAAAGAGATATTTTAGGATTAGTCATAGGAGATTTAAATCACTATGGCGGATGGTATTGCAATCTGTGCCAAGCGCCTGCAAATATTATTATCGGTCTTCGCAATAAAGTTCGGTCTAAGGAGATTGATATCGAAAAGACTATAGATGTGCCGTTCGTCGAGGATCTAATAGGAAGTGGATTATGGTTGGATGGTAAAACCAATCTTCTGAGAGCTTCTAAATCTAGAGATTCCTACTTTGCGCCTGAAACGATTGTCAATAACACATGGAAGTACGACTGGTTGGTAGAAAATTTTTATGCTAAACTAGATTACTATTGACGTACTGGTCGCACCCGACTGTGATATTAATTCATACTCTATACTCAATGTACACTAATGTAATATTATACACTGAATTTATATACATTAAAATATTATGTTGACCAAATATAGATATTAATTGATTACATACGAAACTCTTATTTGCTTGAAAATTTTAAATCTATGTTTAAAAATATCCTTTTTTTATATATTTAAATTTATTATAATATTAAAAATTAATTATTATTTATGCAAAAAAATACTATAACTTACCAATTAAATTTGAATAACGCGAGAGAAGTTGCTATATAAGGTAGCATAAAATATATTGAAAATTGATGCGCCTTCCATTGACTGCCAGATAATTCTATAACATTGAAGATGAGAATGCTCGTGGCAATGATTAAACTCTGACCAACCTCCAAACCATTGATTCCAGCTAATATGTTTATCGCATTTGTACAGAATACAGCCAGCATTCCCATATATACATAGTAAAGTATCCATAAATCCAGTGAGAAACCAACCCACGGTCTCAGTGGTTTTGGTATAATGATTACCGTGGAATTAAAATTAACATAGTAAACCATCAATAATGGCAAGGATGCTATAGTAGGTAAAAGTAATTTGTGTCGCCAACGTAAATCCAAGACATCATCAGCAAATCCCAAAAGTAGCATGCAACATATGGACAGTAGCGCAGCCAGAAATTCAACAAACTGTAATATATGAAAAAAAAACTTGTTCTTATATTTACATTATTGACATAATTATATATATCTTTTAAAACAAAAACATATAATATCATAATATAAATGTATTTTTAAATTAAAAAATAAATTCTAAAAATATTAGTTAAAAAAATGTCCATTTTAAATTCAATTGATTTTCTAAAACAAATTGAAAAAAAAATGAATTGATTAAATTACTATTAGCTTTTTATTTATAATCTTTCTCATCGTACCTTGTCGTGAGGAAAGTTTTCATTTTTAAGTATATGATCTGTAAATGGTACAGGAATAAATAGGAACATTATTATGAGAAACACACATCCGGTAACAACACCTATCGCCTCCGGTCTGCAAAAATAAACCGGTCATCATGTACACGCATTGTTGTGTACAAAGATTTACGGAAAAATGAATATGATGATAAATAATATTATATACAAAATACCATCAAACTCAAGTAATTTTCACTTACACTTTATCACTGGTCCTCTTACTCATGTCAATACCGTAGAGGTTAGCTTTGACAAACATGGATTTTATCTTCGGAATTAGTTGAACAGTCAAATAGTACGCACTCACAGACATTATAGCGTTGATACATATTGGAAATAACAATAACCACATTTCATCCTCGGCGTTCATTTTAAAACTGCACATGTAACACCAGTTTTAAATACGTGCACACACACACACACACACATCCGAATCAATGTCGTCGCAAAAAACATAGAAGCCAGTATCTATTCTGACATGACTCGTTATCCCGACAACGCGATTGCCACAACTTGCATCGATAACTCGTTAATCAACTAAAGCGATTACCGCAGATTATTCACTTTCAGGCTCCGCGCGTAGGCGCCGCCATATACGTTGTATCGATTTATCGAAAATCGAAGAGATCGATCAAGAGTCGAGACGAGCTGCGTTCCGAAATTCACTGCCAATCTGCCAGTACTAGAAACCTATAGTTCACGTGACATATCTCGTAGATTTCTAGCACTAGCACATTAGCAATGAATTTTGGAACGCAGTCAATTGATTGCAGCGATGGCGGCCGATCTACGATGGTTCGCTGTCGATAAATGTCAAATATTATCAACGAAGATCGCGGAGTAGCGAGCGATTCATCGTTCGACGTTCCCGGTCGTAGAGATGGCCGCAAAGGAATCGGCCGTCATCGTCGAGACGATCGACGACGGTATAGCTGAGCCCGGGATCGAGCCCGGTGCCTCTACGGAGACGATGCTCGTCACCACTGATAGCTTCGACGAGTACGAGCAGGAGATGAGCAGTAGCATCGATGGTGACAGGCAGATGAAGGAGAGCATCACCAGCACCATCTCCGAAATCCAGGTGGACGATACACAGGACATTCCTATCGCGCCAAGCCCGCGAAAATCCGAGAAGACGCTCTCTCTTGACGATACCGAAACGGACGTTAGTTTGTAACTTCCCTGCATTCGTTATCGTATTGCGTATCGCGTATATTGATAAATCGTTTCGAATGTGAATAGTACGATTTGTGTTTTAGGACGACGTCGCACACCGTTTGGGCCAGAGTAACATAGACGGAGATCCGTTGCGTTGCAAAACGTGGCTGGCGCAGAAGAAGCACATCTTTATTCTGAGTCAGGCGGGAAAGCCGATATACTCTAGGTACAGTTCAGAAGACAAACTAGTCACGGTTATGGGAGTTATGCAGGCTTTAGTGTCGTTTGTTCAAGCGGGCAGCGATATGATTAGATCGGTACACGCGGGCGATACAAACTTTGTTTTCGTTGTGAAGGGTCCATTAATTTTAGTGGCAGTGTCCAAGACATTGGAAAGTGTACCTCAGCTCACTTTACAGTTAACGTACGTGTTATATTTAAAAAACAATAATCTTGATAGAATATATCATCTGATATTTATGCGCATATATTTATTTATTGTAGATATGTATATAATCAGATAATCTCTGTGTTGACACAGTCTCAGTTGAATAGAGTATACGATCAAAGAAGAAACTTTGATCTACGAAGATTACTAACCGGCAGTGAAAGACTGATAGATCATTTGTTGAATTTTATGGATAGAGAGCCAGCTTTTTTTTTAGGGGCCATTAAATGTTTGCCCCTACTTCCTTCTATGAGAAGTTCCATTACGCAGACCATCATTCAAACATGTGCTAAAATTAAGGTATAAAAAGCATTAGAAGAATACTTGCTCATTTCTGAAATTAATATAAATATTACGTTATTAAGTGGAGAAACATATTTTTCAGAATTTAGTATTCGCAATACTTCTAGCTAACAATCAATTGGTAACATTAGTCAGAATGAACAAATTTTTTCTCCATCCAATGGATTTGCATATAATACAAAATCTGGTAGACAGTTCAGAGTCGCTAAAAACTGCGGAAAGCTGGACGCCGATATGCCTTCCGAAATTTGACTCCAATGGATACATGCATGGTCATGTTTCTTATCTATCAGAAGATTGCCAGGCGTGTTTATTATTACTCACTGTCGATAGGGATGTATTTTTTGTACTGTCGGATGCCAAGCAAGTAAGAATTATCGCAAATCGAAATGAATTGAATAATGAAAAATTTAATTCATATAAATAATATGAATTTATCGATGAACTCCTCCTATAATAGAAAATTGTGGAGAAATTGCGCCGAACGAATTGCTTAGAAGCGATAAACGAGTCGATGAACAAACCGACGATAACGACTGCCGACATCGGATTACCCGAGATGCGACATGTTTTGTACAAGTGCAAAAGTACCGCACAATTTTGGAGTCCTGGGCTTCAACCGCCTTACACAACGGATGAAGAAATAGAACGGTAAAATTTACAAACTTGTTCAATAAACGGCTTGTATATAATTAAATCCTGTGATAAAACAAAATTTTTTCAGATTATTGGGGCTTTATCAGTGTTTACATCACAGACTACATTCTCCTAGTCGACCCTTAAAACTAATATTCCAGCAGCTGGATAAGGAAACAATGCTAGCATGGGTGAGAGAAAAAATTATCTCCAATTTAATCGCCAGATTTCTTGTCCTTTGGTTATATATATATAAATATACATCTTTTCTTTCTCTCTTTAGATTGCTTCTGGTTTTGAACTATATGTAACGTTTGAGCCTCTAGTAACAAAACCGGATGCTATCGAGGCAGTGAGTAAACTATTAAAGTGGATAAAGAAGGAGGAAGAAAGATTATTCATTCTGAACTCGCCTACATTTTAAACATTACCAGGTCTTTTCTTTTTTTTTGGAATATAAGAATATATAAAAGTGATATAGAAACGTTTGAACGACCAAACGCATTATGAAATGTGAGAAATGCATTAAGTGTAAGAGTTCCAAAGCAAAACATTATCGTTAAACATTATAGTTTCTAAGAGAGCAAGTATATTGTTATTATTCGTCCACTATTATGTATCAATACTGCTCACTATTTTTTTATTTAATGGAGCAATTGTAATATAACATAAGTGATATGAAAATGTATATACATATATTTGAATATGTTATACGGATTCGATTCCGGATACATATTGTGATTTTAATACCGAATTCCTGTAAATGTGTCATACCGGCGCTAACTACATTCAAACAATGATGAGAATAAGAAAAAAAATCACCAATTTATTCATCTCCCATTCACTCGATTTATATAAGCACTCGATCAAAAGACTGTACTTATCATTTTAATGCCTAGTTCTGTCACGTTCTCTTCTCCGATCTCGTTCTCTTTCTCTTTCCCTCTCCCTCTCTCTGTCATCTCTTCTATGACGATCCCTGTCTCTATCTTTATCTTTATGCGACGATGAGTGAGATTTCGGTGATCTGCTGCGTTTACGCTCCCTCCTATCTCTGTCTCTGTCCCTGTCCCTTTCCCTGCTTTTTGATCTCTGCTTGTCCTTTTCGATTTTCTTTTCGGATCGAGAATGTCTCTTGTCTCTATCCCTGTGACGATCTCTCTCCCGTTCATGATCGTCCGGTCTCTTGCGCGGTGATTCCTTAATAGGTAGAATTTCTTCTTCCTCTGACGATTCGATACCGTCATCCATATCGTCTTCTAACGCCGATATCTTTGCCTCTGTTTGATATAAATGATTACATTTATAATGAGATATCAAATTGTATTATATCCATTAATTGGAACTGTAAGTTAGTATAGTATACCTAGCTCGTTATTCTCTTCTAAAACATATCTTTTTTGAATTCTTGGTAAAATAACATCGCAACACCTTTCTTCCCTGAGGAGATGATCGATAAATTCGTCCATGTGTACGAGTTCAAATACACCCTGCTTATTTTGTATCCTAAGCTTTCTGTTATCGTTAAATAATGGTTCGAGATATTTGTAACAGTCCAAGGAAGAGCCGGTCAACCTCATGTACAGTGCACCCAATGCGCGAACGTATTTAAACTCTTCGTTTTTTATAAACTCGACTATAATGTCTTTCTCAGGCTGTATTTGAAGCATTTTTAATATGAGACAGAGGAATGGCGTGGGTTTCACATTGCCGCCATATACTCCTCCTACAAATCTATAAAAAAAAATATTAAAATTAATTAGAAAATATCATTATTATCCATAAATGTTTATCTAGTAAACGATTAGAAATTAGAATAATATTATCGGCAAAAGTGATATTCGTAAAGGTTATGTTTTGATTTTATTAACCTCAACTCCATCGCCTTGTCTACCAGCAATTCCGCTGTCAATGCGAAACATTCTTCCTTCCAGTATTTGGAGTCGTATATCCGAGATCTAATAATCTTTTCCACTAAATATTGCGGATTTGTTCCGCGAATAGATTTAGCGTCTTTCACGGTGCGGTTCGCCATTTTAGAATTTTTCTACGGAGCTTTGATAAGAGGTCACCAGAGAGCGCTGGAAATATATTTTGCGCGGCCAATACGACTTTATTGTATTCGATGCATCCGTGATAAAAGGCGATAAATCTACCAAGAGAAAGGAACATACATCACACATCATACATCTGTGTTTAAAAAATTTATTATTAAAAAAGGTATTTTTCTATATTAATATAATTTTTCTTTCAACCTTAACATTAATATTCTTTAACATTATTCTCTCTCTCTCTCTCTCTCTCTCTCTCTCTCTCTCTAATTGCAAGAGATAATATATATATTTTAAAAATAAATTAAATTACGCAATAAATAATATTTCCATCATAAATATTATTCTCGTATAAATACGAATGTTACCTATATATCGATTAAAGAAATATATATACATATGTATATATACATTGGAAAATAATTTTTAAAATTTATAAATTTCGTGGAATATAGCCGTTATATATGCAAATGAAGAAATCCATTCCGACAAAACTAGCCATATATATATATATATATATATATATATATATAAACCGGTGTGCCACCTTTTCGATGTCACACCTTTCTCTTCTATAAGATTCCGTAAGGGACCATTCACAGCGGACCCCTCTCCCCTCTCCCTCACTCTTTCTCTGTCTCTCCTCGTAGACTCACCTGGCAACCTGAGACTTACCCGAACGGCCATCTTGAGGCGCGCCGTTGTATCGCGCTCCTCGTCTTTCTCCCGGGACGAGACACTCCCCGCTTGTCCTTGTAACCGGTCGCTTGTCGCATGCGCCGCGTGTGTGCATGTGCAGGCTCTCGACGTGCCAGCCAGCCAGCGAGCAACAGTGATCACGCCGGTAACGTTCCGATCGCGCAGCCTCCACCTGGCTCCTCCTTCGCGCATTTCGATAAGGACCTGCGTCGGTGACGTCACCGATATCCTCGTTTAAGAACTTTTCGCGAAAAGTGTCCGGCTCTCCGATTGACACGGTGAGTTGACACGGCGTCGAAGTCATACGCGAAGAAACGTTAATCTTATGTTAATAGATCGTCCCGTTTTCTTTGTGAATAGACAATTATTTATTTATTTATTTATCTTTGGTTCTAGATAAAGTATGGATATATGCATGATATGAATTTAATTACGAAGCAAATCATAATCGATCAGACTCGTCGTTAATTAATTTTCATAATCTTGCGAGGAATCCTTTAACAGGCTTGATTTGTTAACAATTTACTCTGCATTCCGTAGTGCATTGTTTGAGCAGAGGAAAGGTGCCTGTTACTACCAATTTAATGACTGGTGAACGCGACCTGGGCAAATGTCACGGACAACGCTGACGCGAATACGATCGTGCTATCATTGATTATTCTGGAGTACGGTAGGACCGAAGAAACAACCAGGAAACGAATAAGAGGATCCGTGCCCTATTGTGAAACTCGAGACCAGTTCCACGATCCCGAAAGATATCCACATCGGACCATTCGGACCCACGAAGGGAGAGCGTTCTTTGATCGCGAGAAATCGTCGCGGTTGTGTATCGTTAAAGCAGCGAAAGTACACGGTTCTTTGTTCGCGCGAGAAAAGTTTCTCGCGCGAATGTGACTCGCGCGTGTCTAATACACGGTTATTCCATTGTTATCGAACAATCGGACGGTGGTGAATATATTCCGAGATCGACGACCTCTTCCCAGGTGTGATAACCGTTCGGCTTAGTGCGAGGAAACTCGGCATGTTCTATGAATTTTCATCTTTTCCGTTGATCTAATCGGCAATCTTTCTCTAACGTTCCGTTGTATGGAACTTGTGGGAGTTCACGGTTGAATGATTTCACGAGGAAGAACAAGCGTTTTTCGACAATCGGCCTCGGTCAAGACATCAAGTTTGTTGACGGCAAGATCGACGATCGACTTTGCGACGACACCAGGATGGGTTCCAAGATCGAGTACGTAGAATCTTCGCACATGTACGCGACCAATTACATTCGTAATTCCAAGGCGATCGGCGTGCTGTGGGGTATCTTCACCATATGCTACGCGATCATCGGTGTAGTTGCGTTCGTTACGCCAGAATGGCTCGGCGATCTCCAGCACGAGAATCCCGGAAGATTCGGTTTATGGACCAGATGCAGCTACGGTGGAAATGGTACGTTCGCATTCTTGTACAATTTACTATTTTATATATAAAAAAGAATTTCTTTAACTAGTTGAAAAGATTATTAGAAAATACATCTATTTTATTAATCATAATTTAATAACGTTATAATAATCTATACATCATATGTATTGTAATTTTTAAAGTAATATATGTATATGTAATATTAAATATTGTATATATATATGATAGATTTTATTTTTATTTTTTATTACTTTCCATATTATTTCTCTTAATATTATCAACATTTCCTGTTAATAATCGGTAAAAATATGTTTCAAAAGTTTAAAAAAGGATTGATTAAATATTTTTATGGATTATAATTCGAGATGTTTGATACTCCATATTATAGGTGAGTTAGGCGAGGAATGCATCGGCCGATTGGATGATTTGTCGACAATCGCCAACGTTCCCTTCCGAGCCAGCACGATCCTAATCGGTGTCGCGGTGCTGATCGCGTTATTGGCGATCTGCGCGATGCTGATGTTCTTCTTCTGTCAAAGCACCACCGTTTTTTACATGTGCGCCTGGATGCAAGTGGTATCAGGTAGTTAGCCTGTTATGCATTGTAAAAAAAAAACGTTGATTTCTACATTCTCGCGTCGAGAGAGGCTTTCCGGAACGCGCGCAAACGACGCTTCTATTTTAGAAAGTGCAACGCCAGCTAAGCCACCTCTTACAACCTATTACTGCAATCTCGACAGTAATTTCTTATCAGCGAGATGCAATTGCAAATTGCACCGATACGCCACGCCGGGCCCCATTCGAGGGGCCGGGAAATGACGTAATCGCTCCGCTTAATGTGGCATTTATATCGATCGGTTTCATCTCCGTCAGGTGGGGATCTTAATGCGATTTTTAGAATGATACCGATCGCCACCGGAAATTATTCTCGTGTCACGGTTTCGCGCTCGCGAGAAAGCTCTTTCGCGAAAATTTCGCCGAGAGATCCAGGTTGTTAAGAATAATTATAAATTTAAACATTCACGATATCAATTTCGCGTGATATCAACACGCTATTTGAATAAATGTCGTATCGATATTTTTACTAGATTTAGAAAGCGCGCGGTAACCGCAAGATTGTCCAGCTTGTGCAACAACTGAAGTAATAATAACACAGCATTGCGAGAATAATCGTTTCATTCATGGATGACGCGCTGTCAAACAAGACGTTCACGTCAACTGAACCGTTATAAGAGCTATTTAGATAATTCTGTATACTTTTTCTCGTGGTTTTTTTTTTTTTTTTTTTACCATCAACCATTAGAAAAAGCACAATAAAAACTTAACTTTATTAGCTTTATTAAATTTTTAAAAAAATTTTGTACATTTGGAATTTTGAACAAAAAAATACTTGGAAGATCAGAGAATTTCTTTTACAAGACTTTAATAGATAGTAGGTACATGCTTTTACTGACTCTATCAGGAATCCGTTTCTGAATAGGCGCGTTGCTAAAACACAGGGTCTTTTTAGACGCATGCCATACATGTACGAGTTGGATATCTCATTGCTTCTTGTTTTGCAATCATAATCGCGCATGAACGTCGCCAGCGGGTCGCCAATGACTCGTGGCGAAATGTAGAATAGACCGTTATAACGTGCCCAAGTCTCTGCATATACCGTTCGTCAATGTCTCTATGATTAACGCAAACCGACTGTTATCGAATCGATATTCCGTTGCAATAACTTTGTATTAAGATTTTATCTCTCTGTACGCAGACTGCTTTCTGCGGCTCTCAATTGCTTGGATTAATTTTATCGACGTATAGCGAAATGTATTCAAGTTAATATATATATTTTCACATTTCATTGACCTATTCCGTTAATTATGACAATTCGCTTCTCGATATTCTTATTTAAATTATGCACTTAATCTGCATACTTAAATAGTAAAGTTTTTGAAGTTATATTTTATCTTTTAGTCGGAAATTAAGTGAATTTACTTCATTTATGTATATGGTATGTTTTTCAGTTACATATAAAACAACACCAATACATAACAAAGCGATTAATTTGCGAAAATTGCATAATATTGCGTTGCGCGATGTTGATGTGCATATAATCTGTTTAATGAGCGTAACTTATATAAGCCTAACTGTCTCTCTAGCAATAAAGTTTCGGCGTATTCATTGCAAACAAGTTAGCGTTATATGGGTCAAGTCACGACAGTGAAAGGTGCGCTCGGTCTTAGCATGAAACACGAATAAGGTAAATGTATCACCGAAAGACAAGACGTTTTAATTATAGTAAATTATAAAGATTCTCTGTGTTTTTTAGAGTGTAACGTATGTCAAAGCTTGTACGTCGAGATCACTCGTCGGGATATCGTCGCATCGTGGAAAACGCGGATCGCGTTACAAGTTACAGAGTTGTACCAAGTCCCTTTCACTACCAGGGCCTCTTTTTCTGCGCGCAATCACATCCGTATTGCGCACGCATAAATGCCACGAACACTGCCTACGTTTCATAGATTGCGGATGTAAATGACAGAACCGCAAAGAGGAGAATGACAAATCTCGTCGAGACATATAATTAAAGTATCCGACTTGTCAATAAGCCGAGGAACATTGATCGCTTAGCGCTTATCATTAAACTAATTTTATGCTTTTGCACGTAACGTATAATTACCTCGGAAAAGAGAAAAATTTAATACTTGTACCGCGAAGCTAGCGATATTTCCGTCTAATAGCTTCGAGTGAGATCGCCTTGTAAACGTAATTGAATATCGTCTTATGCAAGTGAAATAATATTCCAAACATTCTTTTCAGCGATCTGCATGGCAGTCGGAGTTTGCATCTATCCTCTGGGCTGGGATTCGCCGGTGATTCGCGCCGTATGCGGCGCAGCTGCGTCTAGGTGCGTATTTTTGTAGCGTATATATATTTATACATAGAAAATAAAGATTTAAAAATAGAATTAAAACAAAAGAAATATTTTTTGGAATAATTTCTTTCACCAAGTTTAATCTAAATCTCAATAGAATAAATACAAATGTGTTATTACTTTACGTATTATTTACGTACTATTTTACGTGTTATTTTCTATTTTGGTTTATTTTGTAAAATCATCAAATTCTGTTTAGAATTTTCGACAAAAAGATAAGAAACTTTCTTTTCTCAGGAGAAAGACTTTTCTTCGATGTGAGAGAAAATCGACTCTAAATTCATCAAAAAATATATATAGCTAATATAAACTATCATCAATCATACCTTGCACGAGTACGCTTTATTGTATTAAACTTCTTAATTAAATATGTGCTCGCAAATTATTGGTGCAATGCGATAAGTAGCTATTGCATTAAGAATATAATTGCGATTATAATAAACGTGAGAAAACTGGCAATTAAGAAGTTATTCGATAGATACAATCCTGGTGCCTGTGCCGTAAGATGGGCGATACCGCTCGCTGCGATTGCGGCTTTGGACGCGGCTACTTTGTCGGCGCTTGCCTTCATCCTGGCCTCCAGACATGTAAGGCTGCAACCTGAGCCTTTTAATAACGGATCCCTGTACAAAGGTAATTAGCTAGCAATTCTTTGAACATTCTTATTAAATTTCGTTAATTACATTTGCGAATAAATCATCTGTTTTTGAACCTTCAATGAAAAATACTGTATCTCTCACTATTAATAATGTCAATTCTTTTATATCTGTTTCAGGCGAAGTGAATCCAGGCTACATCAATGAGGCTCAGAGCGTAGCTGGCTCCCGCAAGTCCCTGTCTTTAAGACCGGTCCTTCTAGTGGCACCGCCTGAACAAGACCGCTACAGCGAGCTCTCTAGGGCGAAGTCGCACTCGCATCATAGTTTATACACTCCGGCACCATCACATCCGGTGCACACCATGTCGACAAATACTCTCAATCATTCGCAGCATAATTTCCAGCTCTGAGATAGTCAATCGTAAAAAAAAAAAAAGTTATTAAATAAACCTGTATATAGTCTGCCAGAGACATGAAAAAAAGCGATATTGTACATAAAAAGAAATGACTGGTGGATAATTTATGCGCCCTAACTTGAACGGACAATCGCTCGGGTTATTTGCATTTGCAACGTTAAATGTTTTACCAGGAATAGAATCTCTATAACAACGAAACTATATATAAGACAGATACAATGACAGAAATTTTTTCTCAGCCACTAAATATTCATTATTGTTTTTGTGCCGTGAATATTATTATATTTATATATGTATATGTATTCATATATCTCATTGATATGTTGTCTTTCTTAGGCTATTGAGAAACTCTCCCTACATATATATACAATTATTACGTATAATTATTATAAAGTTCTCTAATAAAGATTATAGAAGATCTATTACATGAGTTTTAAAATGTTTATATCAATTTGTAAAATGACCTCTTTATAATAAGAAAAATGCTTTTTTCTATTTAAATCTTTTCTAATCTCATGCTTGTGTTTATATATTAATGCGTGTCATGTTAAATTGTGTTAATTATATTAAATCAAACAGTTATATATTTCTCTAAGAATCGTGTATTAGATTTTCTAAATGTATTGAATTATATATAAGTTAAACGCGATATATAATTCGAAAGAAAATTATTATATATAGAAATTTTATATGAACACAATCCGTGCCGTATTATCGGAGAGCAGAGAGTATATTCATGTTATATAATTATTTAAGTCCTTAATTATTGTGACGTATCTTTACGATATAGTATCGAAAATAAAATTGTGTGAATCAATTTTTTTATTACGATTTTTAATTGATTCGACGAAAAGACGTAAAGTTTATATGTAAAAAAAACTTTCCTCTTGTGGGTGTCGCTAATGTCTAATAAAAAAATAATGATTATTCATAAACTGTTGGATCGTAAAACTCGTTAAATTATTATTATTACATCGGCTTCGATGTGCGTTTTGGTATGCAACACTATTCCTGCATCACTATCGTTCTCTTGTAACTCGTTGACGTATGCATAAAACATGCTGAACATAAAAACGTGCAAGGCAAACATGGCATATATGTCACTTTGACTAGTGTATTTAATGATATTATACAGGATAAGTTTATTACGAGTATTAATTAGTCGATAACTTGCATGATTTTTAGGCGACAGTCTTCGTAGGTCTGCTGTGCGGCGATATTTTAAAGTTATAACGAATCACCTGTAATATTATATCTGGAAAATCTTCTCGGCATCTCGTGTTTGATTCAGCACCGTTGATTCAAATCGCCGTTTAATTTATTTCTCGTTTTTCCTTTTTTTAATTCTATAAATGTGTAGAGATTATCTTTAAAGTCGTTTAGAGACCCACGAAAGGCTGTTCGCTCATAATTATTATTGTACAGAACTAATATTCTAATTATATCAGATCTCTCTATATGAGCATTCTGTGTAATGTAAAACTGGCAAGTACTTTCTCATAGTAAATCTAAATATCATCTTCGACTGATAGAGATTTGAATCGAGATCTTATCTGATCTTTTTTTTTAACTTGCGAATAATTTGTCAAACAAAATGCTCACTCGTATAACTTCGCATTATCTAAATCTAAAATAAATATTTCAAGCCTACACGAATAACGGGTCTTTTCCCTCTTGGGATGTGTTTCACACTCATCTTAAGGTCTAATAATCTCCGTGTATGGCAAATAAAAGAAAAGGTTTGAGCGTTAGCGATAACTTCCGCTTATGTAAATTAGCTTAAGCGCACCCAGGTTTCTCCCGCGTTTCCCTTTCTATGCGGATATTGTTAAGCCAATTTGTGGTGGACAAAGAAGATTCATTCGTCAAGTAAAAGAAAGCGTGCGAGAAACGACATCTCTTTCATGGTTCTCGTGAGATCGAGACATCAGCTCGAAATAGCTCACGAACGCGCGCAATCGGCAGGCGCGAGACAGCAAAGCGAGCAAATCGTTCGACATTAAAACACTGGCGTTTTTATAGTGCATTAATTAGTCCGCGATGAGAAATGGGATGTAAAGGTTTACAACGTTGTAAATGCAAAAAGAGATAGGAGAAAGGAGGAACCGACGCGGCTGCTCGATGTAATGTCGCTGTTTAATTCCTCCTTTTTTTAAGCGAGCGACATATCGTCGTATTTTACAAGGTGTACACACGGGACATGTCCATGTATGACACCCTCGACCGAATCGTTTATGGTTTTACTGCTACGGCTCCATCCGCATGCTTTACGGCCGTTTATTTATTAGGCATTTCATTTAATTTCTCGATCCTACACACTAGCATAACGGCATCGCAGCGGCTATTTCGCACCGGGCTCTAAAGTGCGAAGAGTCACAATAGAGACGCGTAATTGCCCATTCGACGTTTCGGCGAACAATACGCGAGCGGGCAGTCGAAGATGTCTAAAATTTAGTAGATTATTCAACCTAAATAAAAAAAATATCAAAACTTTTGCTGCCGACTTTTATTAGGCATCGTATCGTGTTTATTTTTTCGTGTCGGTGGGCGCGAAATCATATCTCGATTAATTCTTTTCAAAAAGCATGTGCGATAATGTCGAATTTCATCGCGTGACATAGCGGTCTGGAAGTGTTCAAATTATTGCGTTACATCAATTACGCGTGAGGAGGAACTGACGACGTTAATTGATATTTCACTGTCGGTGACGAATTCGACGAATTGTAAGATAAATCAGTGAAAGCAGTAAAAAAGAAAACTTTCCGAATTTCCAATTACTTCGCATGGTCGTAACTGGCTTCTTTTATGTCAAACACACAAGTTTAAGCAAAGTCTTAAATTCTCGATGCGATTAATAGTCCTGTATTCAATTGCCGATGAGAATAACACCGGCGTTCGAAAAATTATAGCAACGCGGAAAAAAATGGAAAAAATAATTTAATTATAAGTTAACACACAAAGAAAGATTACGTATACTTCACTACGCATTACAAGTTACAATCGATAATTACAGTCATTGATTCTAACATTACGTATGGCTTCGCGCGTACCATTTCTCTTATTTTACTTCACAAAACGTTCTCTTTCGAAGGAGAAAACTTCAACTCAATCCGCTTCTAATCTCTTCCATCAACTCCTACGCTTAATCGATACTGTAAGTTAGACACTTATAGGACATTCGCTACTCTCATTGTACCCGCAAAGATTATTCATCACAGGTGCAAAGAAATAATTCTCAAGTTATATATATCAAGGTAGTATGTAAGCCTTCAATTTTCATTGAATGCGTTTCGCATGTATCGGTCAGTATTTCTCTGCACCTGGCAATACTACACACGTACCTACAGCCGAGATGTACGCCGTATAACGTTCGCCCGAACGGAGATTCATCATCAATGATTATCACGATATAGTTTGCGTTTTGCATAAATACACAACGCGCCTTATCCCGAAAACTCGCGTGTTTGGGCGCTACAATATTCTTTTACATCTCCTTACTGACGACAACGCCGCAGGGTTGCACCACACCGATATTGGGCAATCTCGGCCTCCTGGGTGGAGATTTGCTCTCATCCTTCTTCAATAACTCTTCTATCGAGTAGGGATTCTTCTTCTTCTGCGGCTGCGGCGGCTGATTTTCCACCGCTGCGCTTTCGTTCGTCGTCGTCATCGTCATCGTGCTCGGACTCATGTTCTTCGCCTCGAGAATCCTGTGTGACATAGAACGATCCTGTTTCTCGACGATTGATAACGGGCTCTTCCGCGAGTTATCCAAGTTTATGGCGTGCGAATTGGGCGTGGCGTGCCTGACGAACGCACTGCGATCGCTGCCGATTTTCTGGCTGAGTTCTAAAATGATCGGTGTGCTTCGAAAGGACTTGTAATGATCCTGCGAATCGACAAGATTTTCGTCTAGGTCGCTTTTATCCAACGAATCATCGCTACCGGCCGTCGAGCTTGAGCTCGACTTTAACTCCAGCTGACTCTGCGCGCCGTTTTGTTCCGACAGACGTTCGGCATCCAAAGGTCTATAAAAATAAATTTATAAATGCGTTTAATTAAAATATACACATCTATCGAATCGATTATGTCATTGAATTAATTCTAAATTTAGAGATCGACTTACGCGAATGATTGCATTCCGTGTTGCAAGTGCAGAGTCGTAGCTTGGTAGAGTGATGAATAAAAGCTTTGATTCCAAGACGGTGTGCTGGTATTGCTGTTGTTTGTGGAGATGTGCAGCGGACCTAGGGCACCCGGGTAGAACAACTGATAGTCGGTTCTCATGAGTGTATCTGCGAAAAAGAAACAGAGCAATTACATATTTTTGAATCGCTTCAGGGAAAGAAAGTTATTCAATAAAATTCCTCATTACAGACATCGTTACAATTAAAAATTTATGAGAAAATATACGCGGACACGCGTTTTTCTACCATGTATAAAATCTTTAATTTAATATTAAGAATCATTTATCCTGCAGAAACGTCGATATATGTTATCTCTCTCCTTTTCCATTCTGAAGTTATTTGCTGCAATAGATTCATCACGTATGAGACATTTTTATTTGTTAATAAATCTAATAATATGGAGCTCTCTCATAATATTTTACTATCGACAAAAATAATAAATATTTTTTTATCTTGATATCTGTTTTGTTTATAAATTTTATTCCAAACTAGTTTTCGTCTGCAATTTTTTAGTTGCATCCGATTGTCTTTTCCAATTTATATCACAAACGTAAAGATATATTGTCTGTGAAATAATAATTTATCTCTTCTCTAGATATTAGCTGTCACTCGTGATTTAGCTATGGTTTAGGAGAAAGATGAAGATGAGAGAATCCGGAGAGCTCGTTTCGCAATTAGCTGCTCAAAGCCGGTAAATTGAGCACCGCTTCCAGCATCCAGCAGCGGCACAAATTACGAAGCAAATTTTCCGTTTCGACAGCGCGGGATTGCGTGCCCGCTGCCTGCTCTGCGTGGCTTTTGCTGACGAGTCAATCACGGCAACGGGGTGTCTCGAAATTTTCCCCCTTTCCTCCCCACCCCATGTTCATGTTCACGATCGCTCACCCTATTCTTCTCCTCCGGCTCGCTGGCCGTCGTCGTTTTCGGACATTTATCGTCTTTCTTCTGAAAATAACCGCAAGAGAGAAAAAAAGGAAGAGGAATCCCCGTCGCCGCGGAGCAATTCCACGCTAGGGACAGGTGTTTAAGGCGTCATTAGTCTGTAATGGTGCACTCGTAGCAACAACGTAGCTTTGGCCTGCATATAATGACTCACGAAGTTTCGTATAGCCGAGAATAGACGTGGCCGCTCGTCCCTTTACTTCCCTTTCTCCCTCGATTGCAATCTATCTCTCGTCCATTTCTCTTCAGTTTATAAAATCGACATTGTGTTCCGTCATGACAAAAGATTGCCCGCGATCTTTTAGTAACGTCGTCGATCCTCACCTCTGGTTCCGGCGTTCGACGGAATTTGCGTTGCGTATCCGCCGGATGTGCCGCTCTCGATGGCGGGGATATCTGTGTGGAGTCCGCCGCCTCTGAGAATACGATTGACCGAAGATACGGATGGTAAGCTCTGGGGGTCGCAAGCACCCTGGCGCGCGAGCTGCTCGCGAATCTCCCAGGCGAACATCGTCGGCTGTTCCTGCTTCATTCTTAAAATCTTCTTCACCACTGTTGGTGTGGCCACTTGCTGCAACAGTAGATTAGAAACATAAATAATAAGAACGAAAAATGAAAATTTCAAGATGAGAGAAAGAGAGATCGAGAGAGCTAATAATTTCCGTTTCGTCAATTTTTTTATAACAGAAATTGTGTTTTACTCGACATTTATTTCGCACGCAAATTCTCGCTGTAAATAAACTTTCTCATCAATTTCCGTGACGTCCATCTTCCGTAAGGATGTTTATCGGTCCCAGGATATGTGTGCTGTTGTTAATCATATTCGCGACTGGTCTTTCTTTTTTCTTTTTTATAACGCGCGTTATCTCATCGACAAATTAACGTAAAGTACGGTCACACTGTCGTCAAAACGGGCCGCACGCGCATATGTCGTTCACAGGTGAAGAGCACCGACGGGGTTGTCGATCGAGATAAGCGAGGGGAATCCGTCCGGTGGTGGGCGAAGATAGGTGTACCCCGCTTTATTTCGGTTTAGCCCCGGTTCACCCGCGGTAACGGGTTGGCCGGTTGGTACCGTCCGTCGTTGGTGCCGTTGATGCCGTTGTAGCCTGCCACGAGGCCCACCAACCGGTCGTTCCTTCAAAACTGAAGGGCTCCAGCGGTGCTCAATCTGGCCAATTTGACTTGCAAATGAACGGTAATGGTACGCGGATAATTTTATGCTAACGCGATGGAAATGTTATTCCGGCCGTACAGATTTCGAGATCGCCGATCTTCTTGAGGAGCGACAACACGGGTGCGAGCGAGAGATGCGCCGAGATTTCGCCGGGGAAAGGTAATCATCATCTTCACGGGCCCGCGCAGGGGTCCGGGTTTCTCTTTCTCTCCGCGAAGAGATACGTATGTACGTATCACGAGCGGAACGATATCGCCGAATCTGTCGATTACCGGGCCGATCCATTTAGCGAAGAGGAGGAGGAGATCGATACCTTGACGTTTCGCACGTCGGTAATCCGTGCTCGCGTGGGGCCGATACGATCTCTCTCGGCAAATTGTTTGGCAGAGGAGCGGAATAAATACTCCGGGTGTGTGCAACCGGACAATAATCGATACGATCGGTATAAAGACAGACGGTGGACTGTCGACGCGTGTTCAGCAGTGTTAAGAAGAATTATAGGTCTCGAATGACGATAGGATCATTATACGAATTCTCGCGTGATTGCTTGCCCAATTTGGAGTCGTGTTCTCGTTAACAAAAAAAAAAAAAAAAAAAAAATGTTGATCATTTACACTTAATCTCTATCGTAAATCAACTTCGATTAATAGCGAAAACTATTTTTATTTCGAATTTCAGAACAATCACAATATCGCAAAGACTGTCAAGATATCGAGCTGGAATATCGAATACGAGCCACCGTCTTTCGCAAGTGCAAAGCACCACTGTCAAGAACGTTTAAGGGCTAATGAGAAAGAGGAAGAGAGAGAGAGAAGTGTCTAATAGTTCGAGGGGGCTAGGACAAGCATCGCGTGCTCCCGGGAGCGTCTCAGATTCTAATCTGACACTTCCGTCGTCGTCGTTGCCACAATTACCCCGGGGTCGGACGATATATACGCGGTGCCTCCTCTAATGCGGGGACCCTCGCGTCGCCGGGCACACCGAATGCGCGAACACGCATGTGCATACACGTGTATGCGTGTGACCAATGGAGGAAATTGGCCGGACAGGATGGACATGTGGCACTAAACGTTAGATAACCCGCATATACCCGGGCCGCGCGTACAGGTTGACCGACTCCGGTAATTATCGCGCTAAAGTTGCTACATGCGCCCCGAACGCGCCGGTTCGTCAACGATAAGGATGACGACGGACGTCGACACTTTTCGCCCCATTTTTTCCCATGCTTCGCGTATCGATTGCGAACGGAACGATCAAAAGTCGATAATATCCAATGTTTCATCAATTTCTTACAACAAAAATTTTATTTTACCAGATATATTTATTTCGCACGTAAATTCTTCGCTGTAAACGAACTTTCTCATCAATTTCCGTGACGTGGAGAGATTTCCGAGAGCTATGGGCGTAAAGAAATTCGATAAAATAGGATAAAATAGCATAAAAAAAAAGAGTGTGAAAGGGATGATAATCTGAAGAAAAAATTGACGTCAACCCGATACATTTTTTTATCTTTTAAATAATGTAAAAATCCCCTTTCTCTAAATCGCGGGTTGTGTCAACTATACGGAAACTGTCGCACGACGTTGCGCGCGTCCGTGGAAAACGAGACGATGCCGCTAAATGGCTAAATCATACGTCGAAAAATAAATACGCACGTCCGCGGGCGGGGCCGATCAAATACGAGCGAGATCTTAATTGCCAGATAAACGGGGGCGAAACGTTCGAGAGCGTGAATTGTATGTCGAGAAAATGGATGGGATGTTCCCCGACAGATCGAAGCCCCGTGACAATAATCGTATCACGGGAACACGGTGTTCCCCTCTCTCCCTCCCCTCCTTCTCCCCTCAACACTTTCGAGAAATCCGCGATCGCAAATCGGGGGGGATGGGGGATAAACGGAACGATGCGTATTCCGCGTCGAGGAGTTATCCGTGTGTCATATGTATTATATGGGAGGGAGAAACTTGGCGATTCTTTTCCTCGACGTTCCACTTTATTACCGCTTTGACGCGGCCCGTGCATTTTTCATGAGACAATTTTCTCTGTCATGTCGCCGACCCATTATCCAGACGGGTATCGCATTGACGCGCGCGCGTACAAGAAAGTGAGAGAGAGAGAGAGAGAGAGAGAGAGAGAGAGAGAGAGAGAGAGAACGAAGAGAAAGTACGCGGACATGCCTCGAAAATGTTATGTACCCGGTACCCGGTACCCGGGGTAACACGTGTAGATTCGCCGATAATCGGTCGATTAATTTCGCGGGATCGCACGCTAAATGGCATCGCGCGACGCGCCGAGACGGGAGAGATCGTGTGTACCGCAGGTATTATATGGTATACACATGTTTTATATATTACACATCTCGCGCTCTCGAAAGCGAATTTAATTAAACGCCGCTCCGATCGGAGATCCTATTGCAAATTCATCCGTGATGCGCGCCTTGAAATAAAACGCACGGCGAATCTGACGCGCGCGAAGCGGCTTCATCCGTTACCGATGAAGGGCGATATCGTGGGATATGCGGCGAAGAGAGCGCGGAAAGTCGTAATAACAGACTCAAAATGGGAAGTAACGTAATCTTGACAGGGCACGTTCATCTCGCATTACTCAGCAATAAAATCGGAACATTCTCCCCTTGATGGAAATCGACGTGATGGAAGGAATGGGGGGGAGAGGAGGGGGGGGGGATTGAGGGAACGGTTAAATGTCAGTTCTTCAAGATTCGACGAGTTAATACTGCCAGGCAATCAAAGGGTTTACCTAGTAGCCATTATTTAATTATCGGCGTAATTTTAAGAGAGCCACTCTTATGGACGAGCGGAATAGTGACGAGCCACCATGCCGATTATCTAACGATCATCTCGAGAGGAGATCTTTTGTGCGAACGACAGGCGGGAGGGCGGGTGTGCGTCGCGAGGCGAGAAGCTCGATTCTTTGTGCGCGCACTCATTTCTCGACGACGATATTTCTTTCTAATTTCTCACTCAAATTACCGTTGTTTTGTCGCAAAAGAAAGAAGAAAGAAAAAAAAAAAAGAAAAAGAAAAAGAGAGGAAAAGGAACGGGCCGATCATAGAGAACGGTTAAGAAAGACTTCGGGACCTCAGGAGCCACGTATTAAACGCGCGATCGTTATTTCGCCATGAGACTATTTTGACATACGTAAAATAAAACCGAACCGCCGCTAATGGCGGATGATGACTATCGTTTACATGCGCGTGTAATCGGTTCCCGCATAGCCGGAATTTAAATGCCTCTTCAGAGTTTCTACGGCATCCCCCCCCCCCTCTCTCTCTCTCTCGCTCTTTCTTTCTTTCTGACTTCTCTCGCCGGTGCATCAAATTCGAACTTGAGGAAGGTCGACGCACGCCGACGCGCGCAGCATTATTAAAATAAATTCATTAAGCCGAAACGCGTTTACGGAGTAACACTGCACGGTCGGCGGGTCGTAAGAAATTCCCAGTGCATGCGCACCGTGCAATTATATTGTCATTAGCGGCATCGTGTATGTGCGCGATACATCGCCGCTGTATTGGTGCGGCTTCGCGATACACACTCGGTAGGCGAAATTGGCGTTCTCGGGAGAGACGAAACGGTGGGACGCGCGTGGTAAAAACTGCGACTCGTCGTTAAATTTCGTGACGGAGAGAGAGGGAGAGAGAGAGAGGGAGAGAGAGAGAGAGAGAGAGAGAGAGCGGGATTTTCGCGAGTCTAAATCGCGCTTGTGCGATTTTATCGTCTTTTACGATCGATGACAATTTCGCGAAATTCATTTCGAGCGCGAATTCGCGTGAAAAGGGTGAGGCGAGAGGCGGTCCCTTTTCGGATATCGATCGATAAGGAATTGATTAATATTCCAAGATGGCATCGAAATGCGTCGTTCGATGCGCTAAGCTAAGTCGGCGATATGTTGTCAGCGAGAAAACACGTGTCAAGAAGGCCATGAAATTATGTAAATGCCGAGTCGTGCGTGGTGTTGCGATAATTGCACGCACGCTCAAAACGCAGCCCTTATTTAAAATCACATCAGGAATGTCCGAACGCGCGACTTTGCGCGAGGAGAAGAGAGGGAGAGAAGGTAAGGGGGATGGGGAACGACCTCTCATCACTGGCATCGCTCGCTAACGCATCTCGGATGCCCGCGATCGAGCTCGTTTTCACGTGCTTATTTTTCCGGTAAATTTTATTTTACAAGTTGGGCATTTAATCAAACTTCTTTCAACAGTACATTGATTTTAAATTAAACGCGATATATTTAGTATAGTATTTTTGTTAAATTTTCTCTGATTTTACCTTTCATTTTGCAATTAAAAATTCTAGAAAATTTTGAGTATGTTTTCCTTACAGTTTCTTTCTAAATTTTTTACGTTTTTACTAAAGCTCTATGCTTTTCTAATAAAAGTCTGATCTATAAATTTTTGACGTTTTATAAAAAAGAATATTACACGTATATACACATTTTCCTGAAAATGGTAACGAGATCTTACCTTCGTCTTGCTTCCGCCAATGCTGCCGGGCCGGATACTTCCCGTCTCGTAGAATCTCGTGAGTATCTTGGAGACGCAGCCGTGGGACACGAGTAGCTGCCGCGAAATGTCGCACGGCCTGACGCCGACCATGGCGAGCTGCACGATCCTCTGGCGCACGCAGTCCGGCAACGGTCTGCCGTTCACGAAAACGCCGCCTAATTGATTTACCCCGGCTTGTCCTGGAACAATCGATCGCGATTACACCGCGGTTAATAAAGCGTAATAACGATGACGCGCCGATAAAGGAGCCGGAGTCTGCGACATCAAGCTGCAAATTCGAGATTTCGCGGCCAAAGGTGTTTATCGATTTAGGGGACGGACAAGTCGGAAATATCCGCTAATAGTGCGCTCGCGATCGTCCGGGAAGGTCGGCAGGTGCATTTTTTGGCACGCGGTCCTGGCTAGCCCTCTAATGACATCGTTACGACGAATATCACGGAAAGGACCTTCCCTCCCTATCCTTCCATCCGTCCTTTCTGTTGGCAGAGGCAAAGACGTGTCATTATTTTCCGTAATATTAGGAAGGAGATCGTGTGTAGCGATTTCACAGCGAAATCCCGACGACTCCTTACTCCTCGAGGCTCATTTGTAATTAACGTGGAATCAGGTGAGCATTTCGCTGCTCTTGTGCAACCTGAATTACGAGACAAACATATTAAATGTTCGTTAACATATACGACAACTCTTGTCTCGACACTTATGGGCGTACGCTTTTTACGAAATGTATTTTATTTATTTCTCGTGTAAAGACATCGCGCGTAAATTATTTTCTGTCTGTTGCGCGATTATTATTTCGCCAAAAGTTTCTTCAAAAACTTCATCAAATGTTTCCAAGTATATTGTATAATTAGATGATATCTATTCTCTTTTACTGTTAATCAACTTTCTGTTTAATAAAACTTCGACTTTACAACTTCGAGGTTCCGGAAACTAATAAAATTAACATAACATTCTGACGAAGATCTTGGATGTTTAGACTCATCGCAGATATTGACAAGAGAATCCAGTCGTTTTAGAGATGTAGCTGTCGTCTTTTTTTTCTTTTCTTTTTTATATATTTACACGTCCATAAAAACTTTAATCACGTAATTCGTACTCACCGGCTTATTGCAATGTGCAGATTTAAATGACAGTAGGTGGCAAATTATTTATGTATTACACGCATTTCTACGACACGTACGTTTTGTATAAATCAATTGAAACGCGCGCGAGCTCAAGATTTTATAAAATCGAAACTATTCCACAAGCGGTATCGTAAAATTGTAATGCCAAGCTCGTCTCACGTGGATAAAAACGATCACCGATCGATCGATCACCGATTTTATGTCCGCTATAAAGAGAATGAGCGCTTAAACGATTCGCAAGTTTCACACGCATCAAAAGGCGAATAATATTTAAGTTGTACGGTAGTCTCTGTTTATTTTTTTTGGGCACGCAAATTACATGAAATCGTCGCCTAGAGAAACAGGAAACAAATTGTCGAATCGAAACCGCGTCATAAATCTTGGTTGCAAAAAAAGACTTCGATTCTCGATTAGTCGATAATTCGTATCGCGACCCTTAATCGATGGCACAACTATTACACGCGATTCGCCTAATAATTCTATGGAGATTTCTGTCGATTAATATTTAATTGGTGCCCCGTCTATCACTGTTCTTTAATTACAGAAATTGATTTGTTTTCTGATCTATCAAGAATTATAGAGATTTATTATTAATTAATATAAATGTTAATATCAATAAGGAAGAAAGGTTTATAAGGCGAGAGGAATTTTCCGCGCTTACGACTTACATCGATAAACCGAGGAAATAATATATAATCGTCGGTCAGATATATAAATTTAACGAATAATAACACGTAATGGGGATAATGGGATTTTATTCCTCAGCGATTATTCTCGACGCAACTGAGATGAAGCCTAAGAGGGGCCTGACACAGAAGCGGCGTTACTAACGACGATCCTTTCCCTCCCTTGAAGGAATATAAAAAGTATATAAAAAGGATAGAAAAAGGCTTGCGAAAATATTAAATGCCACGGGCAACCTATATAAATCGAGCCACGCGCCTTCACGTAAAAGACGGATGCACGAGAACGAACTGTGCGCGCCGGAGGACGATCGCTAATTATTATCCGCGCCGGCTAATTATGTCATTACCAGCACCGATCACCGACAGCACCGGACCGGACCGGCTCGAGAAATAATGATCCGAGGACCAAAGAAAAGATTTTCGTCAATCTTTTCCACTGCCATTACGTTCGGATTCCTCGAATCCCGCGGCTTTTATTTAGCGCTTTACCAACTAATTGACGGACGATCGCGAAGTATATATTCCCGCCACGATTCTTACTTCTCGATGAGACTTTTATGCTCTGGAATGATCGAAAGATCAAACGCGATTATAATCGCGTAACGTCGACTTTCGTGTCTGCGAAAGTTATCCGATTTAAGAGAAGACACACAGCCTACAATTTACGTGAAACTTATTTTTAAGATCACTCTTTGAAAGATTTCACATACAAGATCGCTTTTGGTTTCTTTCTTCTCGAATAAAATTATATTTTCCCTTACATAAATTTATTTTCTCATTAGTCATTGCGACTAATGAGAAAATTAAGATTGGATATAAGTGGCCGTTGGATATAAGCGTTGAAATAAACGGTAATCACCGCAAAAGATCTATTATGTTCCAGACACAAAATTACGAAACGCCGCTTTTATAATTTTATAACGTCGCGAGTGTACGTGACACTCGCAGCATTATGGACGTACAAGGTGGAAATTGCTGATAATAACCATCAGTCGAAGGTGTGACGGATTGTCCTTATTGGATAATTTAAGGGTCTCTCGATTGGCGTGACAGGAACACATCGGTAAGACCTGCGACTCATTTTCGGGGAAGAACTTATTACGCTTCCAGCTGTAATACGCGTCTCACGTGCTCGTGTACGTATTTTAATTAAATTATCAATTATACTGTAAGTATCTAATGCATATACGAAAAGATTTTTCTATCGATAAATAAATATTATATGATATATTTAATTGCGCGTTGGCAGAATGCTATTTTACGGACTTCCTGCTTTGTACGCTCTACTAAATTAATAATTTTTTTTCTCGAGTTTCTCGAGTAATCGATTAATTATTTGTCCCTTAATGTCTTCCATTCGCTCTGCCGAGCTCAATCTGTGACGCGATTGCACCAAGATTATACACGCTACGCGTTTCGGACGGATGTGACGTGACGCGAAGCGACTGACGCACAGCGGGCCAAATTATTATTACGGCAAAAACCGGCCGAAATGTCTTTATCTAAGTGCAAATCTGGATCCGGCGGATCCGCCGAAATAATGGAACTGCGCTTTAATGGCGTGGCTTCTGGTTTCGCGCATTGTACGTAGCACAGACCACTAGTTTATGCGAAACAAAAACGCACGCGCCAACATCGAAATACCGGAAATGCGCAATCCGCAAAACGGCCAGACTCGAGATGGGGATGGAGTGCAGAATTAGGAAAAAAAAAAAAAAAAGACGAAACGCGCTATAAATTCTGATGCGAACATGACCGCGAGACGCGCGGTTCAAGTAACTGTTTTCTGCATTAACAGGACGTTTGCAACAATTAAAAGCGCGATAAACCGCGCGCTTGTCGTAAACGGCGAATCGAATGTCTAAAGGATCTATTTCGGATCGTTAAATGTATATTACGCTTACTACCGACTTTGCCGACGCGATGAGTATCTTGGATATTTTACGCGAAATATATCCCAATTTTTCAGAATTATCTTCTTCTTTTCTCCGCTTTTATCATAGAAAAATTATTTAATTTATATCAATAAATTTTATATGCAAGGTGTTCCAGGTCAGGTCAATTAAAAAAGAAACTTCAGGATCTTAATAGGATAAATTGAATTTGGAACAAAAAGTTCCTATAAACATCAGATCCGGAAACGTTTCGTTAAAAAGTTATAGCTAATAAACTCTCTGTAAGTAATTAGTTATCAAACTTTAATAAAAACATCTTCGAAAGGTGGTTTTTTTCAAGTTTCTGCTCTTTTCATTGTTTAAAGCTTATTTTCTTTTATCAGAATTAAATGAAATTGGTGTAATTTAGTTTGTTATTTAATTACCCGTCAGATTTATTTCGTTATTTTTTTTTTCAAACGAATGAAGGATTTTGTAGTTATTTTTAAAAATAATAAAAAAAAGAACGCGATTTCTCTCGAAGTTTATTAGTTATAACTTTTTAACAAAGCGTTTCCGGACTTATGTTTATCAGAACTTTTTTGTTCCATATTCAATTTTCTATAAGATCCTAAAGTTTCATTGAACCTGATTTGGAATACCCTGTATACATATAAACGTCTTTTACAGATTCTGGGAACCTGGATATTTTTTAAGAGTATCGCTTATTTCTTCCGAAATGCCAGTTGATTTGTAAGACGCGCTTGTTGCGTCTGACCTTGATTAAACCTTTCATCGATACTATGGTGATTCTATTAATAGAAATTAAAAAGATTTTATGAGCCGAAACGCTGACACTCATACATAATTCTGCACAAATTAGCTATTTCGACACTGTTTTTTTGGAATTGACACGATTTCACCTTGATTCTTGATTCATCGTTGACGGTAGACAGCTCGTTAAGTCATTAATAATAAAATAATAAAATAATTTAGAATTTTTCATTTTCATTACACACATATTATACGCATGTTACACTATTCTATTCATTTCCATAGAAAGAATATGTCAAGTGTCGATTTACACGTATCTGTTTTCAGGGTTGGGAAGTAACGCGTTATTTGTAACGTCGTTACCGTTACAGTTACTTTTTTTCAGTAACGATCGTTACTTTTTTCTGTTTGTAACGGTAACGGTAACGTCGTTACATTTTTACAATAACGGTAACGAATTAGCCGTTACTCCTATCATTATTTTTTGGTTCTTTATTATCTTATATCTATTCAATAGATGTATTTTTTGAAAAATATTTTGTTGCCTTCATAGATTGCATTCTGATAGTCATTGCCAGTACTGAAAATCTATAGTAACGTAAATTATAGATTTTACGATACTGACAGTGAATATTGGAATACACTCTTAATAATAAATCAATATTTCTCTTATCAATATTTAAAAACAATATTTGATAAAAATTTTCGACAAAATTGAAATTTGTAAATTACAATTTAAATTCCTATAAAGATAAGTGTATTAAAAAGTAAAGATATTAACATAAAAAATTAGAATCATTAAATAAGTTTAATATAAAAAGAGGCTCGCTATATAGAGACTAATTTAGAATTTTTAATTGTAACATAGATTATTATATTTAATATTGATTATTAAATAATTTTATAATCTAATATCTAATAGCTTATTTTAGCATTACAAAAAACAAAAACATAACGAAAAAGTAACGAATCGTTACTTTCTAGGTAACGGTAACGCGTTACTTTTATAGAATAACGTTCCCAACCCTGTCTGTTTTTATTACGGACAGATTCAATATAAATGAATACGTTTATATACAATAGGATAATATAATAAGTCTTTCATTTTTCTTCGACTTTAATTTTTCGATTCATGTATCATTATTACTTCCCGATCAAAAAATCATTATTACCTTATATTATTGTTATATATCAAAAGTTATCATTATAAGTTATTAATTTTTACATAATGCCTTCTTATCTTTCTGCTCGTCTCTTTCCAGCAAAGTACACGAATTGTCGAGAGCATAGGGCACTTTTGAGAGATACTTTTGCGAGCGCATAAAGGAACATCTCTCCGCATATAATACTGGCTTAGCTTAGAATTAACCGGCTAATGCGATCGCCAACAACGATCCCTATCGCGCTGGCCATTTAAGTCCTTAACCAAACTCTACACCTGTCTACCTGTAATCATGATACGCGACTATGCCAACACATTTTTTTTCTCTTCGACAAGAGCGAGCACATCGCATCGAGGATCGCGATGCCGTCAAATCAATACCGAATAGCGTGTCTCGCGAATCGACACGTACCATAGGTCGCTATTCAAGTCGTTTGCTATTATCGGCGCTCCGTCATCATCTGTCTTAAAAGAATACACGGGAGTGAGATAGCCATAAATGGCAATGTATTAAGATGCTTAACTACGACGGCTATTATTAAGCGTTTATCGCTCTAACGATTATCTGCGGCTTGAATGTTCCTCATAATTAAAAGGTAACATATGTAATGAGTTCACTGATAATTAAAAGGTAACGTTGAATCTGCGAGGATGCATTTTAGGGATTCTGATAACATCGTCTAATAATAATACTATCTGTATATCATATGTGATATATGATCTATATAATTTACTCCCAATTTTCCCATATAATTCTCTTGTAATCATATTTCTTATAAATATATCTCTTATAATTTTCCGATATATATATATAAACACGAGTTTTAAAATTGATTTATTCGCACGATTTGTAAGCAAAATCATTATGCGTATTAAAATGTTTCTTTCAAGATTTTGCTACAATTTATTAAAAATATTGTTGCAAGCGATTTAAGGAAACTATCGGGAGGGCAAGACTCAGATTGGTGATGTTAATCAACATTTCTACTTACAATAGACTGATAGCTAAAGGATATACCTTTCTCAATTTCGAAAATTTCTCATGGTATCTCTTGGTATCTCATCGAAGGCAGGAAAGATTGATCGCTCGATCGGAATTCAAGCAGGATTCTTAAGACGAACATGACGGCCAGGTCGAGGAGGGGAGGACGAGACGGGAAATTGTAATTAAACTCGTTTAATAATAGACCCGTACATTCTCGGTATATTTGATCCATGTTGTAAAATTTTACGTTAATTACTGTCAAATTGCCTTCTAAATCGTAATTTAGCCTCGAGTCTACCAGAGTAAGCGAGAAGAAGGATTTTTACGTAGAGAGAAAGAAAGAGAAGGAGAGAAGGGAGGAATTTTAATTTTCACTATACGTGATTTTGTGAAAGAGATTGTCCTGTGATCTCGCCGACGCGACGGTAGCTGACCCCGTCCCGAGGAAACCATAACGATGTGTTACATTCCCTCTCGCATAAATCAGGAAGCGAATACGTGGGATTGGCTATTTTAGCAAACCGGCCAGCCGACGATCAACGCGATGTCATTCTCGTAAAAAAATTAGCATACCAGCTATTTGTATACTACTGGGATTTAACTCGAAATTTAACCCCTCTGGCTGCGTCTCACGTAATGTTGCTTTCTCGAAAATTTCCATTAATTGTAAGACGCATTTGACAGAAACGCATCTACTTAATTACGAATATATCGTTTAAATTTATATCATTTCTATAATAATAGAGTGTATAAGAAACGACGCAAATAAATTGACAAATAAATGACAAGTTTTAACTGATTATACATTAGTTTATAATGTTTCGTACCGGAGCATTTGAACACTGTTTCTAGGAAAAAATTTTTATCGTACCGATTTTCGAGATTTAACAGAAATTATTTTTATGATATATAGCGAATTTTTTATTGAATTTAGAAAACAAATTAGAAATGTGTTGAACATTACATTTTTCTTACATGTCGGCACAATATTTTCGTGAACAGATGGCGATACAATGCAATGAAATTGTAAGGCAAAACATAGCGCTGCTAATTTAATTAAAAAAAATTTGACCCGACGGAATTTTTCTAACGGCAGATTTAAATTCAGCGCTCCGACATATATTTAGAAAATTTATGGTTCCGTTTCTGGCATTAAAAAAAAAAGTATAAAATTTATAAACCAGTATTATTTACTTAAAATGTCATTTGATTTTGATTATAGAGAATCCTATCTCAAGGCCCGACCAAGAGAGACGCGGTATTTTCTGACGAAGGAATGAAATTTCAAATGCGAAGGATCTCAATAGCGGATATGTACTCACCGGTATGCGGCATGTCGACGACGAGCAATCACGTCAATCTGAAACAGAGCAAGCACAGAGCTCTTTAAGACTCTCAACGGCGAACTGTAAATCATATAGTGCAACGTGAAACGTATGTACAGCGCGCATCGCGCCGTATATTAAATCCTTGCGAGCGCGTACATATATGTATGCGCGCGCGTGTTACACCGTGCGACGTGTTATAGAGTATAGCGGGAGTATAGCCTTCGCCATTAATGAATTTAAATGTATTCAAAGGGCGCGCTTGACGCTTGACATGGCAACCCTTAAATATGCAACCGTACCGATAAGCGAAAGCGCGGCGAAATATTGCCGCCGGTGGTCGCCGACCGTGACTCTCATTCCCGAACGGATCGTCAAGATCGGCGACCGGCTCCTCGCCCCCCTCCCCCCACCCATCGCGATAACTTCATTTTCATATTTTCGTTTCGCAGTTTTTTCGCCGACTGTGCATAAATTGGCAATTTCGCTAATGGTGCTTTTCACATTCCCCTTTTCCATCGTTCGTAACAATCGCAATCGATCCCATTGACACTTGGCTCCTCGATCGATGTATATATATGTTTAACCCCATGGCTGTCGCAGCGACAGAGGGTAGAAATCGCTATCTCGAGTTTGAGAACTGGCGCGTCGGACAGAAGCGGAGCGAGCGGAAAACCACGTGGAATGCGTGCGTAGCGTGGCGGGTGGCGTGTACTTTGTGATGCAAATTAATGCACGATTACCGAATCACCCCTTGCTCCACCCCATCGCTCTCGCCGACTACCCTCCTCCGCCTCTCCTCGCATCAGGTGTGTATGTACGTGTCTTATTTGTGTAAAGCGTGTACGGTGCAGCGGGGACGTTGGTATACGTGTAATAAGGTATACGGATCCGCCTTCACCCCCGTCACTCGATGCTTACCCCGGCATTAGGTCTGGTTACACGCTCGCTCCCCGGCCACTAATCTGATGTAACTATTACATACGTTACGCGATATAGTCGAAATGGCTATGCGCGAAGCCTCGACGAAAACTCATTTCTTCATTCGCGGTGTCCTTGCGATAGTCTACTTTCTGGCTAATCGCTAATTTGCATCGTTTCGCGATCGAGAACGCTGTTGTTTTTTTCTCTCTCTCCAATCTGGCAAAATACTTTCTAATTAGTCTCATTTACCGTTAATTCTCCGAATTAAAGTATTATATAAACTTGGAAAAAAAAAAAAAAAAAAAATCTATCGCGAAGAGTCTCCGACTTTTATCAAAAGAAAAGTCGATTACATGCGGGGGAGCGATAACAAGGGACAAGCTTAAAAAGTACAGGTGGTTCTTTCGGCTCGTCGACGACGCGCGTATGAGCAATCGCATCGACAAAGATAAAGTCTCTTGTAATGAGAATTGAGTGATTATTATAAATCAAACGTACCCGCGGCTACAGCGAGCCGGACAGCCGTCGCGTTTCTCGCGTGCCTTCTGTGTTTTGCCGATGTTACTCTTGCAAACACGTGTCCCGCCCTTTTCTTTTCCTCTCCTTCTTCCATCTTTCGCTCGTCTCGCGGACCTAAACGCACGCAAACGTTCCAAACGCGCGTCGCACTCTCGATATTTGTTACGCGGATCTTTATTCCCTAGCATTACCCGCGAAAAAACTTAAAGACTCCCAATATATTTCCTTATATTATAAAAATAATCTGCTTCCATCGTCTCAAACGTGAAAAAAAGATTCCTTTCCGATAATTAAATTCCTTTTCTTACAACTGGAAACTATAAAAGTCAGACGAATCGTACATCCTGTCAATTAAGGGGGGAAAAAAAAAAAAAAGCTTACTTAAAGATTAATACGTGAAATCTCGATTATGGACCTTTTCCATCGATTCGTAGAAGCTTTCCGGCAACGCCGGGAACGACACGAGTCGATTTGAGAACCGCGACGCCGCGGTAAATCGCCAGTATAAGGTCACGCTTTTACGTGTAAGCCCTAAGCGAAATCTAGTTTTTGTTTATTCATTAGGCTACCCCGCGCTTTAAGTGGTACGCGGAGGAAGGCTGCCTCGCCGCAACGGCGACGGTGGTGCAGGACGAGGGAGGAAGGAGGGAAGAGGACGCGGGAAAGGGGGGGTGGACCGCCGTATCACCGATACGCCACCAGCCATAAAAATCTGAATATATTAAGCCTACATGTGCACGACATCTCGCTCGGATCGTGAACACGTTACCCGCGATAATCTACGCTCGTTTCCAGCACACTTTGCACGTTTATGCGTATACCCGCGGCGGCTACCGTGCGCGAGTACGCGGACGGTTTTTATCTCTCTCTTCTCGGCGTCGTCTTCCTCTACCAATTCTCGAATCGAATCATCCTGTATCAATTGAGGATCGTTTTATTATTATTCCGATTCGCCGCGCCGCTCTCAATCCGGAAGAGCGAGAATTTAGCGGAAGATCGGGGCGCACAGGGTGTCTACTCCCTGGAAAAAACGTAGAAAACTTGGAATTGTCAGAGATTTCTTTTGTTCCTGAGAAAAGTCAAGGAATTCTTCTGAAATTTTGTCGAATGTCAGGGAATTTTTAAACAAATCTTTTCTTTCATCATTTTTCTCTTATATCGTAAGCAGTTGAAAAGCATTAAGAAGCGACTATACGATAAAGCAATTTGCTTTAAAGGTTGCGTGAAAAAAATCTTTAAAATATTCTCTTTACCCGGAGTTTTGAACAAAAATATCTGGATAATCAGGGAATTTTTTTTTTACGAGATTCGAGTAGAGGGACACTCTGGGTATACAAGTCACGAGCACGTTATGTATTAAGCTGCCAATAATTGCCTTTCTCGCTATACTTGCTCGACAAATTCTCTTCTACGCGCTTCTATTTTACTTTGATATCCATAATAAATTTCATACATCCAAGCATGAACTTTACGTGCGCTTTATCCATAATAATATTTCATCTTTCGCAAATAACGTAGCGCTAAAATAATCTCGATGCGCAGACACGGGCCATGCCGATCCTTGAATTTAGGATTTTCTTTTACAGTTACGCGTCCAAATGGCCGAGCGGATAAGCTTCCGAGAGCACGGTAAGAAAGATCGGCGAGAAGGAAGGTGACCGAGAGGAGGGGAGGGGCGGATAATTAGAATAATTCGGGCCGCCGTGGTTCACGCCACCCGGACGAATTTGCATTTTAAATGAAGCGATGGCGTGCCAGGGGCCCCACCGTGCCGCCGAGAGAAGAAAACGAAGAGAGAGAGAGAGAGAGAGAGAGAGAGAGAGAGAGAGAACGAGTGCGGTAGAACTCTGTGCTTTATAGGGAACTTTAATATTTATCGCTTATATCCTCCGATCGCGAATATAAGTATATGTATATATCCGCCTTTTCCTTCCTCGGCCACCATCGCAGTCACGGGGAAGGGGGAGGGGGGAGGGGCTCGCTCATGTTCATGTCGAAGCATAGCCCCGCTGATTTCCTTCTCCCTTCTCGTCCCTTCCTCCTTCCTTCCCCGTCGGATCATTATCGCGTAATTAGCGCCGTTGATTTTCACGTTGCGTCATCGACACGCACATGCGCGACGATAATTTTGCAATTTTAATTCGTTGAAACGCGACACACAATTATTCTCCGGAGACGATACCTCGCTATCGATCTTTGTCGGAGTCGCCACGGATTTTTTTTTTTTTTTTTTTTTAAGTTCCTGTACAGATTGAATCCTATATGGGACAGGTATAATCGATAAGTATCAAATATCGGAAGCTCCCGATGCAAGATACCGCGAGGGGGGTACGTACGTCGCTCGCGCACGTGCGCCGCGGGCGCAAAACTGCGTTCGAGAATGTCATTTATTTAGGTCAGATTATTATCGTGAACGAACGCCATAAAACGACGAATATACTTTCTGCTCGTAAAATAACATACTTTTCCACTAATTCGTAAAGGAATAATCGTAAAGCGTGCTAGCTCGCGACACACGTATCCGACACAGGAGATGTATGTATCGAAGAAGAAAGTTTAAACAAAATTTAAGTCACTTGCACCAAAAAAAAAAGAAAGAAAGAAAGAAAGAAAGAAGAAGAAGAAATAAAAGAGCTGAAAGTATCATCTCGATTATAGCAAAACGGTTGAGGGAACAGAATTAATCGTGGACTTGCGGACGCGCGAGCGTATATGTTACAGCTGTAGGGGTGAGTTTTTCTCGATACGCGAGCGACACGTATCGACGTTTATGAAAGTCGACGTTGAGATACGACGGGCGATAGGTACCGAGCGTATAACGAGATCGAGGCGGATCAGTCTGTCTAATTGGCAAGAAACTTGACGGATAATTTATTTATCGAACCGAACGGCCGCGATCGTAACGCGGAAAAGGTCCGTCACGGTGTGCTCTTGCGAAGAAATGAAAAAAAAGGGGGGGGGAGCGCTTCCCCCCTTCCCCTCCTCCCCCGTACATACCTGTTGACTTTTTTATGATATCAGCTCGTAGTTCTCCTTCAACTTTCGAGTGGCATTCGCTCTTCTCGAGGATCCGACAAGTTTTCGTCCTGGGATCCGTTCTCTTACTTTGGTCCTCTTCCTCCGCCGTTTTACTTCAATTTCCGTTGCTTCAATTTAGCTCGCGTCGAAATGGATACTGATACAATATCATGTTTTGCCGTGCGCGGAGAGTCCTGGCGAGACGATTCGTCCTGGCGTGCGTCGCGTGCTCGACTCACGCAGGAAACGACATCGCTTTCACGGCAATGAGACGTGGACGTGACACGAAAGCCGGAAAGATGGAAAGAGATAGATGAAAAAAGAGCAAAGAGAGAAGGGGGCCGACTATGTATAATAGTACATCCACGAGTGTACGTCAGATGACAACATGAAGGTCTTTCTCTCAACGACCACCTTCCGCTGTGCGAACCGATGATCCGCTCTTTATCCCCTATGCGCTTTCTTCCGCGTCCCTTCGTTCTCTATTCTTATTCCGCTCCGATACCCGCGCGGAAACGTGCGGTCGACTATCCTTGATGAAGTCGCGAGGTGGACGTTGCTCCTTCATTCGGAGTCATAACGATCGTCGAATGCACGTATACGTTCGGATCCTTTAATGATCCGATCAATCGTGGAAATCTTGATCATTTCTTCGATGGAATCGCGTTCGTAATTAATTGTACAGTCGTAAATATATTGTAATCTCTCATAGTCTCCTCGATCAATGCCGTCCCAATCGTCGACAAAATATTGAGATTCTCGCCTGAGAAAAACTTTCGTCTTCGCGTTAACGTTTTCTTCCACTTCCACTCGATTGGAGACTCACTGGTAACCACGCGTTCAACTTCCGACTTCTCGAAGAAGAGATTGTAGTCCCGCCGCTTCCTCGGCTTCTTCCTCCTCTTCTCGGCAAGCCGGTGCTTCCAGCTTCGTTACTCGTGTCGCAGAGCACGTGCAGCTACTCCGAGTAGTCAGCGGAGTGGTAAAGTCCGCGCGACACGAGGGCAAACTCGCGGTGGAGACCGCAAACTGCGGTCGGTCGGTCGGCCGGCCCGGCGAACGCGCTCGCGAGGAGAAGGACGTACGTCAGCGAGGCAGTCGGTGAGGCAGAGGTAAGAGGGAGAACTGTGCCTGGATAGGCACAGGTACCGACGAGCGGAATACGGGCAAGGGCGCGAGAGCGCAGCGAGAGATATACGCGGGCGTCCGTGCGTGCGCGCGCGCGCGCAGCAGAAAAAGAGAGAGAAGGAGAGAAAACGAGAGACAAGGAGATAGATAGGTAGATAGATAGATAGAGAAAAATAGAGAGAGAGAGAGAGAGAGAAAGAGAGACGATCAGGACAGGATGATGTGGACCACGCGGAGGACACGGCGTGTCTGAAGTGGGCTCGGCCCGCAAACGGGGGTTACGGGCTTTGCTTTCGGTCAGGTCCCCCGTACCCTCTACCACCGCCTGTACTCGTGTCTACTTCTGGCTCGGTCGTACGCGTCGTGTGTGTACGCCGCGGCAAGGAAGAGAGAGAGAGAGAGAGAGAGAGAGAGGGAGAGAAAGAATGAAAGGGAGAGAGAGACCGAGAAGCGAATCGAGAGGGAGAGAACGAGAATGAGAAAGGGATGGGGGGGGGGAGGGGAGACAGAAGGTGACGGTAGCGTGTCGTCGCGTGCTGGATGTTGCATCGGGCAGGTCCGCGTGGCCTGTGACTCGTGTGGCCCGTGGCCCGGGTTGTGCCCATGATGGAGAGCGGCTCGTGGCCCCCGCCAAAAGGTAGATAGAGAAAGAGAGAAAGACGGCAAGACTGGAGGGGTTGACTCGCCCGAGGAAAGAAAGAGAGCCCGGGGATGGGCGGACAAAACGCGTTTCTCTCTCGTTCTGCTACTCTGACATGCCTTCTCCTCCGAAGACGAGCTCTCTACCTCTTTTATCCTCTTTTATTATCCCTCCCTCTCTACGGCTCGCTCTTTTTTGCTCGCTCGCTCTCTCGTGCGAGGGTAGTTTCCTTTGCGATCATGCTCGTCATTACTAGCTTCTCGTTTAAATCAGTCGTATTTTTTTATTTTTTTCCAACGCATACTCGCGCAAGAGCTGTTATGCGTGACAATTACATCTTCACACAGCGCACTGCGTGTTACGTCGAAAGTTTTTTTTTTTTTCAACACTTAAAAACTTTTCCACTGTGTGACACGCACGCGAATGTACGGGATTCGCACGAGCCGCGGTTGGATATAATGCGCCAATTTTTAATCGAATATATTAAACCAATTTATATATACGCGCTCTATTTTAAACGAGTACACGATCGATGTTTCTTCTCCTTCACATTTTTTTCGATTACGCGCATTCGAATCCGTGTGGCCGGTCTTAAATTTTATTCGTTGAATGTAAGGGTGACGTTTTCAATGTCAATAGGACACGGGGCGAACGGCGGACAGCGTTTAACGGTCCTTTGTCTCTCGTTCGCGAAACACGCAAAAGACGTTTGTAAGGCGAGAGGTTGCGTAATACTCGCAATCCCTTTGAGGAAGACGTAACCGGGCTGTGTGTCGGGACACGCGAGAATCTGTACAATCGGTAGTTCCCGATGAGTTCCACGAAGATCAAAGTACGTGATCGCTTCGCGCGGTCGCAATCTGCGTCAGTCCTTGGCTGAGTTCTTACGCAAGAGGCGTGCGTTTCTCTCTCTCTCTCTCTCTCTCTCTCACTCTCTCTCTCTCTTTCTCCTTCTTTCTCGACAATTATACGCTTGAAAACCCTTGTCTCGTTCGAGTCTCAGCACCGTCGTTTTCAAACGATTTGCCTCGAAATGCCGGGCAATCCGCGAAATGCCGGGTTCGATACATCGGGTTCGGGCCTCTCGGAATCTACATCGATCACGAAGGACGCGAAGGTCGACAATGAACGGGGTACGATTCGAAAGGTTCCGTCGAGCCGAGAAAAATGGTAATTTGCAGGTATACATCGCGAATATTAGTTTGGAGCCGATATTCGCGTGCTACTTCTCGTCCTCGACCCTCTCGCGCTCTCGTTTCGCTCCCTTCTATGTAGATCACGTTTACGTATATAACAAAACGTAACGGAATACAGGTTTAAAAAATATCTCTTCGCGTAGAGACGAGCAGAGTTTTCGAGTATGTATCTTGACGGGAAAGAATTAATTCCTCGGAATGATTTAGCATATCGCGTTTAGAGTACCGCGAGCTTTGTTTAATATATAGAGTGTCGAATGACAAATAAACACGAGGGTAACCACCGCGCTCTGTTCCTGTAACGACTCCCCGCGGAGTGATTGTGGGACCCCCCCCCCCACCCGACTCTCGATATACTCTTATATATGAGGATATTCTCTTCTCCCTCGACGTCGGCGCAGGTTGCGCTTCTTCACGGATCATCGCCCATTAACCATCACTGTTTCCGACCCGTTGATTCAAATGTTACGTCGCTGGATTCTGAAATACCTCTGTGTTTAACCGCTTTATCTATTTTTAGCTCCAATTCTCTCGCGACGAACACGTCGCGGAAAAAGGAATCGATTCTATTAAGGTTAATACCGACCTATCTATCCACGTGCAAGTTTTTATTTTTCCAAGAGCAAATCAACGACGGATCCACTGTGTGTATCGAGATATCGTCAACGCCCTTTGTTTGTCTGCGCGGAAGCCGTTATAAAACGGAAAGAGGACGAAATTTGGGCGATTATTATTACTTAGCCGCAGGTACACACCACAGAACGGAAACTAGGATACGAAATTACGTTACCGCGCGTTACCTTATCAGATTCGACGTAATAGCGGCGAGGGACAACCCCCTTAACGAGCAAAAGATCAGATCATTACGACAAATTAATTTATGGTCGTCGCGCGGAATATTCCAAGGAGGAAGGCGTATCTGACTCCTGGTCTTGAGTATGCGTGACATCCAGGACAGGTGAGCATTTTCAACCCTCGATACATCCTCACATCGCGTCCGACGAATTTCGGTTTTCGCCATCGGCGTATTTAGATCGCTATTCTTGACTATTTTATATTGTAAACATCGTAATTCGGTTTTACTTGGCGTTTCTTTTCAGTAACACAATCATGTGAGATCTCGCGAAACACGATTTTGATTAATTTGTTTTGTTCAATGGTATATGTTGTCGAAGATAAAAGAAAAATAAATAATTGTTTCTTTTGCTCTTCCCGATGATGATCTCGTCTAAAATATACAGCTGCCGCTACTATCGATCCATCAAAGATCCAAAGATTTCAAAGATATTAGGAACGCGGCCCTTCTCTTTCGTTGATCTAGAGAGAAATCGTCTCTTTTTTTACGGCTTAACACACCGCAGATTTCACGGCTGCGGCACCTCGATCAAATATTAATCTCATGGATGAAATTGTAATTTATGGAGAGGCGACGAAAAGAATACGAGGAACGTACGAAAAAAAATTGTGCGCGAGGCGCACCTACCATTTTTCTAAGAGGATATTAGGACGAAGCAGGTAGACCGACGGGATATTTTCGCGCTTCTCCAACACGCGACGAAATGTTTAAGCATCAGTTCTCCCTCTCTCCTCTTGTTTTCGAATGCTAATAATTTTTCTACAAAACCGTAACGTTCGAGACTAGTCGCAAGATTATTCGCGCGTTTTTCATTGGTAACCGGCTTGCGTAAAAGATGTCACATCGAGTAAATTATCATTCGCGAATATAGCCTTTAATTTTTGCAATTTTTCGTCGATATCGCACGTTAAATATAACGTCGTATCAACGGATATGGCTGGCGGCTGGATTAAATTGTTACGTCCACCCTCTTCCATTTACTTACCCCGTCCGTCAGATATCGAATTCCGGTCGAGGTTGCCCGAAGCAGCGTCGATTCCCAGAGTCGTAGGATCGATGACCAACGTACACCCTCCGTCCTTCGCCCCCTAATCGACCCCTGGTCGCGCGCCCCGCAGCTCTCTTAACGACGGATGATAGTATCGCGCGGTCTGAGTGGCCCGATGACACCCGCGCTGATACACCCCGGTCCTGTCATTGGTCAGCCCCACCGGATGGATGGTATTAGAGGGTTTCACCGATTGGCGGCCTCTTTGGAACGCCCAGGAAGGATGCGCAGCTGCCAGGACATGCGTAATCCGTCGGCTTGATCGACGTCGAGGTCGAGGGAGTATAACGCGCGACGTAACGATTATTTCCATAGTATATGCACCATCACATTTTACCACCACCGTTCCTTCCCTATAGACGACACTTGACGTTCTGCGATTGTCGCCGCCTTTCTCGCCCTTCAACGCAACTAACGTTGAATTCCACCGAATCGATTTGAGTTAAATCTACGCCGTTCAAAAATTAATTGACACACCGTCGCACATCTAGAAATGTGATGGTACATCCTTCGCGTCGAACAATTCATGATCGGTTTATAGGCAAGGATAAAGTATTCGTCTCGCGATAGATATATACGAGTACTCGATCGAGTCCCTTAAAATCATCGTATCAACGGGTATCACGGAGGTGCTGCAGGTGCTGTTCAAATGTCACGTGAATGCGTGAAAGAAATCTTTGTCATTCAGACGCGCAGTTTCGGAGAAACCCAAGATGCTCGGAGCTACGAGCAGTGAATTTCGATAATTGCAAGCAATTGCTTGAAATCGTAGCAGGTGCCAATAACGAGCGACATTTCGTCAATTTGTAACGGCAGTGTACAAGAAATTCGTCTTGTTTATCTCGCCGTTTTTCAAAGCATCACTCTAAACAGCTGTAGGGCAAAATGCGTTCATTACTCGCTAACAAGAACTATCCGTATACCTGAACATTTTCTTGTATTTTTTAAAATTATATCTGAAAAAAAAAATAGGATTATATCATTTGACGAAGAATATAATTTTTTGATAAGAGGATAGACTTAGTTTAGTCGATGCTGTTTGTTCCGAATCAGATTATTCATTATCTTGCCAGAGTTTATAACAATTGATCGTATAGTTCTTTTATAATAAATTCACGGTATAAACGCAAATCGAATCCTTCCTCAGAAACGAGCAAAACGAGAGAGAGAGAGAGAGAGAGAGAGAGAGAGAGAGAGAGAGAGGGGGATATCCAGAGGCAAGGGAGCGGAATGATAAAAAGGACGAGGGCGGGCCCTTCTCGCCGATTACCGGTAACCTGTTGACCAGAAAACGGGTGCAGAAACAAACGCGGATGATGCTTAGAGCAACACCTCGCGGCTAAAGAGAATCAGCCGCATCGTTATATATTATATATTATACTACCCCGAAATTGTCGAGCGAGATATAATGAATATTTATATTTCGGAATATTAGAATTATCTCACTTTCACTATTAATTTTAAGAACGATTAATTTAGAGAATTTTTAAGCTTGAAATTTATTATTTTTTTTTTTTAACTTTTCACAGCTACGCACGTGTCAAAAAAGATGACGCGACGCAAACTAAAGAAATTTTATTTAATATTAATCATTACTAGATTCTTTCAATAGCCAACAAGACCAAGAGGGACGAGCGGCCATCGATCTTTCTCGACCGTGTCTAATCGTAAGTAATCTAGCGCGTTTTTGGCGATTTTAGGAAGGCCTTAATAGCTTCGGAGGGATAGCAGCATCTATTTTTCAAAAAATAGATAGAACGCATGAAGCCACATCCGTTCACATTTGCGTTTAAATGTGTGTAAGCAAATTAAAATAAATAATGAAAAGTTATAGGAAACACAGGGAAAGAGAGAGATTATTATGTAAAAAGACGAAATAGAAATCTCGGAATATATTTCGTTTATACATGTAATAAGTTTTTATTTTTAAAGCGCACCAAAAGTGACACTTGAGAGGGTTTAAATTATCGGGTTAAGTGAGACACGCGATTGCGATATGTATCGATGATTCACACACGGACGGATCGTGCACATTGATAATATTTAGGAGTAAAAAAGTTTCCCCCATACATATAGGCCCAGGCACACCTGACTAGCAATTGCAGCAGGTTACATTTACGTGTAAATTGCACCGATCTCGCGCCCTTCCTTCCTACCTTCCTCCCTCTTCCTCGTCTCAATCCCTCATCGCGCTAAAGCGATAAATTACAAATCAGACCCCTTGGTCTTGCGAAACAAAACATCGCGCTACGCGCTTCGTCTCGTATTCTCGCGCTTCATTATTATATAGGCAGATGCTAAACGTTTCTCCGTGTTTCTTATCTTCGCCGCCTTCCTTTTAAACCGGCGCTCGTTTTTTTTTCTCCACGTCGTCTCTCACATCCTAGCGCCTGCCACATTTTTAAAACACCGGTCGCGTGCTCGATAACCCGGGTGAGGTTCTTAATGAATTTCTACGCGGCGAACGCGCAACCACCACCGAGATATTAATCGAAGATGGGTAAGGCAAAATAGAGCTCGCCTCCTTTGATACGATTTGATACGTTCGCGCACGCCCCGTTCGTTATTTGAAACTTCATCCGGGTATTATTCGTCGCGTGAGAGAAGGAAGGGGAAAAAACGAGCCGCTAAATTTCGACACCGTCGGTAGTCGATTCAAGGTAAATTCAGGTAAAAAAGTATCGCCAGGCTTCAATAGACTGTGAAATTTGCATTAACTTTGTTTACGCACGCGGCGAGTTTTCGCACTCGCGCCGCTGAGGTCCGTAAGACAAAAACTTCCCCGATCCTCATTGCTGTGATATTGCTATTAAACGTTAAAAAGTGAAGACAGGTCCTTCTTTTTCGCTCGATTTTTGCTGCATTTCTGTCTCGTAGATCCAGACGAAGATATCGGCCGCAGATAGAAAGAAGTAAGGGAAATAAATACGGCGCTTGCGTTTGCCGATCGTCTGATTTGCGACGACGCGACACGCCCAAAACCTGGCCCCAAAAACTTCATCCGTATATATGTGCTTCAATTTGCGCGAGCAAAATGTATGCAGTGCGGTGCGTGCCGAATATATATTATCGTCGGAATCGCAACATCTTCATAATTTTAATAAAGACCTTCGAATTTATCGCGCACATGACAAGTATGCAGACATATGATGTCGTGATAATCCGTTTGCGCGATCGCTGCCGAAGATCGCGACCAACAACACTAAGTACACACGCGTCGACTTAATCGGGTGTCAACTGTAAATAAATTAGCATTATGCCCTGATCTAACTCGGAAATAATCCTGTAATTTTTATCAGGCTTGTAAAAATTTATCTCGAGATTGATGGAGGAAGGAATAAAAATACTAATAAAAAAAAAAAAAAAAAAAGAGAGAGATAGAAATTGCCATTGCGGGCAAAAACAAGCGTGAGAATAAAATACAGTAAATTGATTTCATTCCTCCAACTTTGCCGAAAGATGATCGGAGGATACGTTTATTTTGTTGGAGGAAAAAGCTTGATTCGCGTCTCGGCACGCCCATAGTTATGCAAAAAAATCTCATCCGCGTAGCGTTTTAATTCTCGTACGCGCTATCAGATCTCACAATCGATCCTCAGAGAAATTCATATGTATATTATACAATATAATTTTAAGCAGATTAATATTTACGATTAATTTTCTTTCGACCTGTCTCGTTCGCCTAATAACTACACGTGACTACTCGCTCTTTTAATTACCATACAACAATCCCTTAATCTGCTATTTCAATCTACTCGAAATATTTTCACATTTAATCGTAAGTATATGGAAATGTGTAGACGCATATATTAGTAATCTTTAATATAATTTTACGTAGGCATACAACTTTGTCGGTTTGCCTTATCTTACAATCGTTTGATTAAAATAATATCTATTAAACATTAATCGTATTTTTTATTTATATGCAACGGAATTGAGATCAATTGCAATCGTTTCAACTATTCGGCCGTCATCTTCATGCCACCTTCTCCCCCTTCTTTTCAATCTCTCTTTTTCTTGGGATGTTTCTTCCGTGCTGTATCGCAGAAGCGAACCGATTCCCTTTTTATAAACAGGCTTCGCCCCAGATTGACTTCTCGATACCATTAAAGGTGTCCGAGAGATCTGGCGAGCATGTTTCTCGGGAAAGACGTTTAATTTATTGCGCGACCTGAGATCCATAATCGAAAAAACATACAAAATCTGATCATGAGAAAAAAATTCAAGTCGCGTGTAAATCATATCGATAACATACGCGAATCTCGCCAAAGAACGACATACATATTCGGGCGTGTCTTTAATACGTTACCTGGATTTACTCGTCGAGATTACGCAGATTGTAATTTTCCGTAATACATGGACATGTCGAGTCCTATCATTACCGATACTTAATTGGGTCCCGTGACGCTCCTGATATCGTAATTTCATTACTTATCTTTTGCGCCAGATTGCATTCACGGAATTTCACTCGGCGAGCCCTCGAGGTGGTTTCGCGTTGCGAAACGTGGAAGCACCTGTGCGCGCGCCTTAATAAATAATTGCGAATCGATTCGGGAATTAAGAGGGTACAAACAAAATTCGCCGTCGGGATCGTGTAAAGTACGCCATGATTAAATCGTAACCAATTAAAGGATCGCCCCTCGTGTTTATTTAATCACGACTGCAGCTCCAAAATAAATCAACGTTGCCACACGTCGCGCATAATTTTGCGAATTAGATAAACAGAGTGGGTAAAATATAATTTCATTAGATTTATAAAGTTCGAAAAAATTCGTATTAATTCTAGACCTTCGTAATATGACGTACTAAAAAAAAAAAAAAAAAAAAAAAAGATCCTTGATAAAAAAGATATATTTCGAGCGACTCGAGTATTTCCTACTCTGTAATCCCGATACTCGGAAAAATTGCAGTTTATTATTGATACTTGATATTCTTGATTATTGAATCTCTCGCTTTGCACCTGTTGCTCTCGAAGGTCGAAAGAAGCTCGATAATTACGAAGCAATCAATTAAGCGAAAGGGCTGGATGCGAATACTCGCTCGATTATGATGTATGTGTACACATCGCGTTACATGCTCCGGTGTAGATATTGGCATCGTCGATTACCATATAATTTCTTAATTGCTGAAATCACTTATCTACTATCCGTGACGCGCGATTTGCTCCAATTTCTTTATTCTCTTGCATGTCGCGGTTACATTACGATCGTACGAGCACGTGAATCGGCGTATACACCTACACGAAAGCTCGTCCTAAATCACTATAATGGCACACTTCAATGCGAAAATAGAGTCACGATAATTGGCAAAATCGCAATCTGATACGGCATTATTCCATTTCGTTTTCTGAATAGAATACAATTCAGGAGTTTAATATCGGAGAGAAAATATTGAGTAATATTATACTAGCAAGTGTGTGTGTGTGTGTGTGTGTGTGAGACGCTGAAAAATCTCAATTGAAACGTTATAATAACACGTTTTTTTATTTTAGGCTTAATCTCTCACTCCCTCGTCTTTTTTACCGAAAAGCTTCGAAATTTACTTATGATCTTGTCGCTCTTTCATTGAACTGTGCTGATGTTTAAAAACCCTACCATCCTCATGTGTTCCGCTATGAATATAAGATAGTTAAATCATTTTATATAATCTTCCTCTTTTTTTTTTTTTTTAAAGGATTATTTTGAGAAGAAAACATTTCAGAGAAACTAATACGAGAACGCTCTGCAAACGAACGAAAGCTGTCTTTTTTCGGACGTAAGCGCGGCCTCTAAACAAGCTCAATAACGCTCCTTATAAACGGATAAATAATCAAACTCATTCTCCGCATCGCGGCAATCATCAATTTATAAATGAGAAAGGACTAAACGTTCGATCGTACGCACGAGCGTGCAGAATCCGTCGGGCTTGATCTTTGACGACAGAGGGGATAAAACGAGGACTCCCTCTCGCTCGGCATCTCAGCCTCACCTCGTTAAAAGGAACCGCCGTGGCGGCGTAATATCTCATTACAATTTTTGCCACGGCGCGTAATGGCCTCTCGATTTACACCGCACGTTCGTCCGCTCGCTCGTGCTCACGTTCGTCGCTCCGTTAGGTGGTGGCCAATCGAGCCGATGAACCATGGGGCCCGTCGTGGTAAACCTCCGGAGCGTTAACCAGTAACCAGTCGCTTCCACAGTAATTACGGGGCTGGTTCGCGTTCGCGTTTTATAGGCGAACCCTGCGACCGAGACCGAGGCGAGGCGAGACAAGACGGGACGAGACGAGACGACTCACTCGCTCGATTATTGCATTACTCATGCATAGGGCTTGGCAATACCACTCGTCCAAGTCGTAAGTGTCCGCAAATTCCTCCGTTCTTCCCGACACGAAGATTCGCAGATCTCTATTCTCGTCAATTCCCTCCTTTCTCCGGTCATTCATAGACATTAAGATCTTTGGGAAAACTCTTAGATATTCAGGAGTTTCCAAAAGTCAAAACAAATAATAATCGAGGGATAAAGACGAGTTTACGATTCATCGGCTCGAACAATTTAGAGAGAAACAATTAGCACATTCAGGCGAGAAAAGAAAAGAAGTTGATCGACGAAGGTATATCAAGTGGTGGCGCGAGTACGCAGCTGGCGCGTAGGAAAAAAAAAAAAAAAAAACAAATCGATCTGTCAGACGGATTGTTCGGAACTAATTAAGAAATCGAACCCATCCGAGGAGGCGCGTGCGAGGAAGGGCGATTACGCGCGATCGTCGTCGTCGATACTCTCGATCTCGATTAATCCGATCTCCTCCTCGGACCATCGCCGAGTTGGAGAGAGCCCTTCGTGTACGCTTCGAGATACCGTTGTGAGCTAAATATTTATTGAGACAGGTGATCACGGGATGTACAATAATCGCGTCTCTTTCTTTTTACGTTCCCTCTTCTTTCTTCTTCCCCTCCCTCTGATCTGCTGGGACGTCCTTCATTCTTGGCGGAATTGAATTTACCGTCATAGACACGTTGCCATTCGACTCTTTTCGCGGTAATTATGCCAAAAAAAATCTAGGCTTATAAACAATATCCGCGCTCGCGAATTTCCGCGTTCCGTTATTTCTTCGCGGCTTTCGGCGAATCATCTTATAAAGCTTCTCCTTTCTCATGTCTATAAAATTAAACGCGAAATATGAATACATAAAATAGGAGATTACATTTTTTTTTACTGCTGTGTTATACCGCTATTCCGCCCCAAGGCTCGACGCGTAACGTAAACGTCGAGAGAAGGCTGTATCGATAGAACGCGCGACTCGAAAGAAGACGTCAATTCGTTCGCCTCGAATCAACGTGCGACGATCGAGGGTCGCTCGTTTTCGTCGTAGTCGTCGTTGAGTATTCATAAAGACCCGCGAGCTGCGCCGCGTAAAGCGGTGCCGCTCCCTCTCTCTTTCTCCCTTTCTTTCTTTCTTTTTCCCCTTCTCATTTATTTCTTCGCATCCTCTCTTCCTCCTTCTTCTTATTCGCGCTTTAACGCCTCTGCGCTTGCGTTTGCGCGCACATCATGTGTTGATCGCTCGGTCGCTCGCTTTGTCCCTCTCCCTGTCAGGTTTTATGTCTCGTCTCTTTGACTAAGAAGGTTTTTGCGATGGTCCGGCTTCGTTATGGCCTTCATATGAGTTATGCTAATTGAATGCGTGATAACCAACGACTTTAATTGGAATGTAACCGAGCTATCACGCACGGCCCCCGTGAACGTCGATTTTCAGGAAGTTTTACTGCGCAAAACTATGACGGTAGAAACGATATCAACTTGTGTGACATTAATCATCGCGAATCTTGAAACAAAACTGCCCAAGAATTTCATTGCAGCACGTACGTACACAAAACAATGTATATAAACCCTAACGAGCCTTCAAAATCAACCTGGTGTGACGATAATTCGATTCTTGGACGACAAGATCATGAATTGTATGTGTAAAAGAAATTTGCATTTTTTAGGTAAACCTGCATGCTTCTCAATTTAAAGTAAGTCTCATAATATGAGAAACTGGTGAGAGAAATATATTTTACACAGATAATCTTCGAGAGAGAAAATCAATGAATATTCTCCGAGAGAGATGGAAAAGTTTAATATTTTAAGAAAGAAGAAGAGAGAGAGAGAGAATATATCGCTATTCGTGATCACTGCCCTAAATTATATGCACAGATGCGATGATAATGTTGGCGATATTGAACCTATCGATCACAATCGGTCATAAAAAGGCGCGTGTGCGCTTTTTGTCTTGAAAAATTTCGCGATGAACCCGTTTAAGGATGCGCACCTTCTCGCTACATAAAAATAAAGAAAAAAAGATCAAGTCGAGAAAGGATGTGCCGCTGCATCTCTTTAATATCATCGATGCACCGTTTGCACCTGGTTTGCTGCTACTTGTCATGTCGGCGAGCGAATATTTGAAGACCGACATCTTTAACTGATAAAAGATCAAACCGGGTGCCAATGATAAAGAATTTCAACAAGAGTCACAAAAAAAATATCTTATATACTTTTATCTTATCTAAAAGTGTAAGATGACCAACACACCCGTTGCCAAGCCCACCCAACACGTAGTAGAATAACTCGCTGAATTCCAATGATTTCGGAGACATTCCCAGATTGACCTATTTAGCTGAACCAACAGGTGAAACTATAGGATCGCGAGATAGGAGAAGATCTTTATATTTATAGCAGCGAAATAATCTTTCTGTAGCTCCTTATATATGAATAAAACGATGTGTATACATTTGGAAAATGTATTCAAATATGCTCGATTCTTTATACGCCGATTAATTCTTATTTAAAAAAAAAAAAAAAAAAAAATCTAGAGGGAGTGAAACAGAGAGAACGAATAATCGTCGGTGACAAAAAAGCGGATAATTGAGCCATTACACGGAAATGCGTAATAAACGGGGCAAGTAATTTTTCCGAGTATCGAATCGCTCCTCACGGCCGGCTTTAAATTATCCGTATAGCTTTTACGCCCCGGGTTTAAGTACGCGTCTCGATAGGTATGCCACGTAGTCGGAAAGATTCTCTCTTTTTGTCGTCTCATCGGAACGGATCGAGATCGGGACCCGTGCTCGTCGTCGGATAACATCGATTTCTACCTGTCTTTTTCCGGCGCGCGACCCGCTTAAGGGACGCGTCCAGATTCCGATTTCAGTGTCAGTGTCGGCCGGCGCGGCGTCCCTTTGTCTTGAATCGTATCTCGCGTATCGCACAACCCGAACAACAAGAGTCCCGTGCTCGTAGATGCCGAATAATAAACGCCCGGGCGCGAAGCAGGTGGAGTGTAAAACGTGGCGGGCATAAATCCTGCGATTGCGATTGCAGATCGAGAGAAAGATCGGCTCGAGCGCGCCTCCAATGAGTCGAGCATCGACGATCGCGTAAGTAATCGGCGCTTCGTGCGGCAATTCGTTCATCGATGATGACTTATTAAGGAGAATGTACGATGCTGAACGATAATTAATTGTAATCAATACTTTATTAAGGCGCCACGCAATTATTTAGATCAACGATGGCGATTATACGTGGCAATGTAACGCGATCGATAATCATTTAATGAAACACGGTCAATTTTTCGCGACGTGCAATCTGTCGATCGCGCGTCATGAGAGCAAGGACGAGGCTAATTAGAGACATTTTTTTTACGTGTCGAAAGCGCTAAATTCCGCAAGCAGCAATAACGCGCAATCGCCGTAATTAAACGTTCGCTTCGGTTTAATGCTCGAATCGCAAATCGAAGGCGAATGTCCTGCATAGAGTACTATCACCGCCAACAGAGTTACGCGAATTAATTTAATTAGCCAATAAAATAGAATTTACGTGTGACACACGGTTTATAACGAGCACCACCGACTTTAGATACGATGGGTATCTTGAACAAGACTTTCTAACACGATTGCTTTAATTCCTAAAAAATTCCGCGACACATATATCTATCAAATAAATTTAAATAAATTATAATATTCAATAATTTCTTGCGGTAAACAAGTTTCTTGCAATAAACTTATTTAAATTTAATAAATGATACAAAAGAAGAAAAACATTGCGTCCCGATGCCGTATGGTTTACGCGAAAAAATACGCGATTTAAAATTATTAGAGTTGTAGAAACTTTCGAATTGTGATCCAAGTCATTTTTGCATAGAATTTAATAATCGGATGAAAGGAGCGACACCTTTCTTTTTCCTTTTTCAAAAATTTTATTTAAATAAAAAAAAATTTCTTCGCTAAATTAAGCTCCAAATCTTGTAAAACGAGTAATTACGCGTCGCGTAACAGAAATGCTTTGCTCGCTCATTCGGTGTACATTCGCCAAGTGTCATTTGACAAGTGATCATAGAATTATTATAGATACTCCTCTCTCCGATTGTCTCTACGTTTAATTATAAACGCTCTATAAATAATTATTTATATTTCGATTATCCTCGTATAATTACTTTTTCAAGAAGATTGTCCGTCGAATTGAAAAAAAAAAAAAGATTTATAAAAAACTATTTATATATCTCCCCGAGAACGCTCCTCCGCCGTTGTAAAAAGTTGTGTATATACCGACCGTGGACGATGTGTCGTAAACACAGATCACCTTTATGGTTAATACATTATGACGGTGACGTGTAAGTAATAATGTGTTTCGTACGACGAGGCCAGATGCGCCAATGTCACAGTCCATGGGTCGCGACGCACGCCGCGGGGGGTTCCATAGGTCGTTCTTATTGAGAACCATTCGCGCGCGATTCCCGTGGTTCTCTAAACGCGCGTTCCCTCGCACACGGGGCATGCGTGCGTGCACGAGCGCCCCGTGCGTGTACGATGCCATTACGCGCGCGCGTTACTTTCCCGCGATGACCGCAAAACTACCCGCGATTAATAATTACGCCAATTACGCCATTAAGCTGTTTATACAGGCGATACATCGCATCGACACTCGAGGCTCCGAGATTACGTAAAATGTTGCAAACCCCGTCGCGCTTTATTCTCCTTTAATAACGGTATTATATTTATTGTAACGTGTAAAAAGGGAGAGAGGATGAAATCTTTAAAAAGTGATGAAAACAATGAATAAAGGATCTCACGGCGTTTCCCGAAATTACTGGCATTGAAATTCTCCTGCCTTCGTCCACGGTGGCTCTTGTACGCGCAAGCTGCCTTTCGTATCCTCTTTCATATTTTATTGTTAGCATCTCCGTTCAGGATACACCCATCAAGTCATTGACACGCGGGGTAAAATCGCACGCACGCTCGAGAGACAATTTCCGGGCGGTGATGGGCGAGGGGCGTGAGAGGGGGGAGGGAGTGGGGGGGGGGGTGAGGGGAATCGCTCCTTAGGCGTTTCGTAAGAATTTCGCGTCCGCGACCGGATTCCAACGACTGGTTTTACATCGAAACTGCAAATGGATAGGGGCCTAAAATATGTCGGCCCAATTTGCCGGTGTCTGCTGCCTCTGGGCCTGCCTGAGCGACCGGCGATCCCGGTTACCTTTCCTTCTTGCTCTCTCGTTAGTCGCCCCGAGCTGCCCCCTTATACACGCGTACTTTTCTCTCCTTCTCTTTTTCCTCTTCTCTCCACCTCCTCCTTCTCCCTCTTCTTGCTTTCCGACGTGTGTTAAGGGAGATGTATGCGGTACCTCTCCCTCGGTGAATTCGGCTTTGATTGGCCATGTACAGGTGCACTCTCGTATAAGGGACGCCGATAAGTACGGTAAGAAGGACGGCAAAGCGTATACGTGTCCTGGAAAATCTCGGTTAACAGATTTACACCGAAGTGCATTGCGTGTTTGTTCGTAATAGGATCAGATTTAATATCGAGGCTAATTACCAAAGGAACGTTTCCATTTCGCGATTCCACGAAATAAATTATGCCGCGCGACATAAGCATTCGTACTTTGAATTCGACGGACGATCTTCTCGAAAAAATGATTATACGAGAATAATCGAAATATAAACCGGATTTTATTATATTTATGGAGCACTTGCAATTAAACGTACAGCCAATAATAATTGGAGAGGAGTATCTATAATAATTTTATCATCACTTATCGAATGACATTTGACGAATATATGTCAAATGAGGAAGCAAAGTATTATCCCTTATATGCAACGCATAATTATTCGCTTTAGACTTGGAGCTGGATTTGATAAAAACCTTTTTAAAAAATTTCAACTGCTGTTCTCTGTGTTATCTGTTCTTTAAAAATCTTACTTCGCAAAATGCATTAGGTATATGACTTATCGGAACACAATCAGCAGACACGAATTCGATCGATATCTTTCGAACATCCGTCCGATAACAATCAATTCACAAAGTTTACATTTTTCACGTCGAACCTAGAATATCGAGGCTCGATATAAGAGGGTAGATAATCGAGATTATAACTTTAAATTTAGATTGACAATGTATCCTTGTCATCTCGTAAATTTAAGTAGACTAGCGACCATAAAGTCACCGTAGATTGCACTGTTAAATTTTCAAGATTGGATAAAGAAAAATCGGCTGAGAGAACAAGGTGACTTTATAAATCTCGAAATTTATTACAAATTAAAAGTCCCCGCGATATCGATTAAATATAATGGCCTCTCGATTGAAGAATGGATTGATTATGCATCCTCAATCGTGTAAAAAGCGAATCAATTCTGTCCATCTTATTTTGCGAGTGGCAAGATATTTAAGCTTGATACGTGATATATCGCGTATATAATTTTCTATCTTATAGATTTATTACATCTCAACCTAAACATTACCATTACTCTCTCGTCATATGTAATTATTTCGACATAAAAAAATTCCTTTTTTCCTCCCATTAAATCATTTTGAAGAGATTACTGCGATGCGATATTTACACGGATATTACTACTATAGATACACCTTTTTGTTTCTAAGTAAGGAAAATGACACATTGCTTTTCTTCTTCAATGTTTCGAATATTTCAGAAGCAGTTTGTTCAACTATTTGCTCACCGGACCTTTCGGTCTTTTTCTTTCTCGTTTTCTTCGCCGTTCTCTTTCTACTGCTGCGATCGCGATCGAGGAATTAAAATCGTTCGAACTCGTCACGCGGCCTGCGAACATTTCTGCAGAAAGAAAGAAATCATTGGCGGATCGTGGCGCAACGATCAATTTCGAGAGGATTGTATAAAGTATTGTATGTTTTGTCGGATCGTCCAAAAATGATATTGGGATACACGCATCATGTACTACGTCACGAGAATTATTCAATTATGGCAAAATAGCACAGAGCCTATACTCGCGTCTACGAGCAACTTATCCGATCATAAAAATTAAACAAATTTTGCTCGAGGATATAAATCAAGCGTCGTAAAATGTGCATGAGAAACGTTATCCTCTGTAAACTGCCATGTCTCTTCTCCAAATGTTATCTTTATACTGTAAAAAAAGACGTTCGAAATAATCTTGTCTGTGATTACCATAAATTTATAGAAAAAGAGCAACAGAGTGATCACAATTGAATAAATATACACATAAAAATATTCTACTGCTGAGAAGTTAATCGCGACTGCGAGACCGAACCGCGTAATTTTGTATCGAAATCGTCCAATTATAGCGCGAGAAAAAAAATCTTTATCAGTTAGTTACGACGTTTTACCGGTCATTCTCACGAGTGTTAAATCACGATTGTTTTTCTCACTTTGAATGAAAGAGGTAGAGAAAGCGAGAGAGAAAAAGAAAAAGAGAGAGAGAGAGAGAGAATGTAAGAAGCAGCGTTCGCGCTCCAATATCTCGTAACGTGCCTATATATAAATAAGTTGTACTTGTCGCGTTTTAAATGCGAGAATAAGATCAGCGTCGAGATCGGTCCGATTACCGTAGAAAATTACATGCTAACGCGAGCACACCCGGTGCAGAGAGAACTTAAGTGATTTTCAATCGGCGCCGGATGATGCAATTAGATATGCAATGTTGTATTTTAATGCAACATTTATCGTTTTATCGGTGTAACGTGCAACGCGGTTTCCTCCAACTTGCCATTTCTTAAATTCGACGCTTTAGCGACGCTCGTATCCATTAGGAGAGAGACTCGGTGTTCCTTTATTATAATCTTAAATCTCCGCTTAATTCCGGATCGTTATCGATAAAAGTTATAGGATGAATTATCTTAATCGTTCGATACGACGAGTGAGAATTCTCTCTGTTCTCTCAGTTGTGTTTTATTCAAGCGCGACTTTGGATCGGGAAGGTCGCAAACATCAGCCAATTAAAGCACGGCGAGGATATATCTGAGGAGATAGTCCTGACAGTCTCTACATAAGTATATAAAGGGCGCAAACTACTCTATAACGACGATTCTCCTAAAATGTCGCCAAGACAGGCGTGTATTTGATTTTGCCAATCGCAACCCGATGCATGCGATTCGCGATTAATCCCTGTCCAGATTGACGTCCAAATTATTTATGTTGCGGATAAAGAAAGACGGATATAATTTGTGTCGCAATCCTTGGCCGTTTAACGCGATCCCTTAGGCAAAAATCGGGAAAATGCGCAAAATCGCCGTAATACCTTCGCAAGAATTCGCGTGCGCTTTGCAAATTAACTATATGCATACGTAACTCGCGATTTCACCGTGGTAAGAAATTATAATATTAAGAGTGTATAAAAAGAGCCCGTCGCGCACCGAGATATCCGCGATTGCGCAACCTAATTAAAAAATTAAGAGCAACGGATAATTTAATTCGCTTCGTTACATAAGCCGCCGGGTTCGCGACGGGACATTCATCGAATGAAACGCGAGGGAGAAAATGCCACGGGAGTCGGCGCCTTTTTTATCCGGCGGTTTTATCGCTTCTCTCTCAGGCCCCAGAACCGTTCCTCGTGAAAGAGAATCATCCAATTACAGATCGCCGCCTATCTGTCGGATCTTTCGGATCGCCCTTTCGAGCGAAAGAGCGCGTGTACTGACGAGAGAAGGGAGGAGAACGAAGGAGGAAGGGAGAGGGTGTTCGATTATTTCAATCGAGTGGAGTGCGGTATGAGGGGTCGGTCGCGTTTGAAAATGGGTGTGAACACTCGTGACAACTTACACAGTGTTATCTGGTAGTAGCAGAATGCGCTGGTAATCCTCCGGTAAGCCCCAACTAAGCCACGGGGATCCACGTGCCACGTGATATATGATACACCTCAGGGGCTTACCCTTAACAGCGCCAGACACAGTTGCACGGAAACGCGGTACTTCGTGCGGCTTATTATTTCGATTCGGATGGGTACTGCGTAGATTGTAACGCGAAACATATCTCGGTGTCTTTCGATCGAAATTTAATTACGCTAATCAACTAACGTAATCGTGCGAATCGGAATTATTTCAAGAATTAAGAGAATCGTATATAGTTTCGCTTACAATTAATCGAGATATAACGAGTCGAAATAGTAGCGTTGGATTGAAATTTCGAACTTGCAGACTTGTTTGTATGCGATAATGCTCAAGAGTCAGATTATCGACGAGTGAAAACATCGAGGGGTGTGCGAAGGGTGCGTACGCGAAGGGTGGCGCACACGCGCCAAGGAGAACGTGATTCTGGCGCGTGTGTCAGATCTGCGGGAAAACATATTTAGAGCGTTTATACTCGGTACATATTGAATCGATTATTTTGTACACACAACACGTGGCACTTTCCTATCTCAAAAGTATTCTTGGTGGTCAGTCGTAAATCTTTGAAACGTCGGAGAAAATCCATATAGGTGTCTGTTGTAATGTCATTATTAAATAAAATTACGTTAGGTAAATTCTACGTTACTAATTCTGTAATATCAACTCCGCTTCCCGCGCAGAAAAAGATTCGTTAAAATCATGAATCTCTCCACCGTATAATTTAAAAGAAACTCCGAAGGTGGTCCACCTCATCAAGGGCTCACGCGCGTACGATAGTATTATATAATTATATAATGATAAGCTATCAACATATGCTAAATTAATATTTCGTTTTTTTTCAACGATCTCGCCGCTTTTCCTCGTTTCTCGTCTCCTCTGGGATTGCAATCGCGCGCAAACTTTCTACACGTGTAAATTCGTCGTTTGACAGATGATATTTTTACGGCCGGTTTCGTCGGAAGAATCCGTCAACGTTGTATCGATGTAAATCGAGTCATTAGACTCGAGTGGAAAAAGATAGCGATGAAAAATCATTTCACGCGTGAAATGATTTTACACTCGTTTGATTGACATCCGAAGAGAGAGAGAGAGACAAAAAAGATAAAAAAAGATAACAAAAAAAAGGATAAAAAGAGGCATGAAAATATTAATATAATTTGTACGAATTTTGCATTTTCTTCTTTTCTCTCGCTTCTCTTTGTCTTTTTCATTCTCTCGCTTTCTCCGCAAGCTTTTCTCTCGCCTAACGCGAAGATCTTTAGCTAGACTTCTCGCGAGATATGCGTGCCAATTTCGTGGGAATAATTTGCAAGAAGTTACACGAGTCTCCCGCAACAAAATTGCATACGAACGGCTTCGAACGCGAGGCAACGGAGAAAGATATTGCGAAAGGTATGCTGGCCTTAAAAGACGGAGAGGAACCGAGGTGAGAAGATCGAAGCGAGAGTTCGGAACCTTTTCATTTGTTTTACTGTGCCCCCGGGCGCAATCGGTATCGATAGAGTTATTTTAGTCAGGCGAGCACGAGCTCGATCGTAACGAACTACAGAGCGAGTGCATACTCCTTCCAATTTAATTTGTTTCTTTTTTCTTTTTAATAAAATCTGTGCATTATATCATCTTATTCGTATCGAAACGACATTTGCTCTCGGATTCGGAATTTATAAGATTAACCAAGCAAATTATTCTTCGGCGAAAACTTTTCTATTTTTATTTTCTTCCCCTAAATAATACTGTCAACGCTGTACCATCGCTACCGTAAAACTTTTTTGCCAAGACAAAGCGGATCGACAATACCGGACAGTCCCGTCGCGCTTGAAATAAAAAACGATCCATATTATACACACCATACGATTCTCGAGCGAGACGATTGCTGGACAATCGGGACACAGCGCGATGTTGGGCACGTGTGCGACCACGTCATTAGGACCACCCTTCGCGGTGCATTTTTTCAAAAGCGTAATGATGCTTCGTGCGCGGAACATTTAGTCCGGGCCCACGGTAAATTGTCCCGGGCCCTGGAGGTGCGACTGCAAATGACACCGGTCGGCAACGTGCCCCGCAAAATTGCGACGCTCTAAGCCAAATCTCCGCCAGTCCGCGAATATTCGCACGAATCTCCTTGCACGCTTTTCTAAACGTAAGACCCAGGCGAAAGCCTGGTGGCTTTCGGGATTCCAAAGGGGCCCGGGGTCGAACGGGGGGCGCAACACGTTTACGGCATTTATTGCACGCGCGGAAATGCGAGATGATCCGCGAATTACGCGCGCGGCTAAACACGTCGGTGATGCAACAACAATGATGTCTGCAACTAACTCCTCGCACGCCACGATATATTACAAGGCACTTGTAATAACAGTAATAATATTAATAGCGATACTAATAATCTTGCATTATCGCCTGTATTGTATACGAATCGCTCAACAACTCGCTCTGTACAAAGTAACGAAATTTTTTGTATTTATACTGTGCGAAAACACTCTCCACACATACATTGCGATCCTGCCGGTTTCCGTGACATAATATTAATACGACATAGAGAAAGAGCATCAAGATTAACAATAAATCTTCCGCTCCTATTAGCAATTAATCTTTCTTGTTGCGCGATTTTTTTAGCGAATTATATTGATGTAAATAGCAATGCGTGCTATATAAATATAATCTCCCTTTTAATAATATTATGTTACTCTAATGCGCGAATGTAGAGATCAATACACACTTATACATATTATATTTGATGTACTATATATTATATAATATGTATACGTATGTATTTTTAATTTTTTTACATATATATATATTTTTTTTTGATCGTTCTCTTGGGCCAAAGAAAATACGATCGTTTAACGATTTGCGCAGGAATCTAAACGCAGACACGTGTCGCAATGTTCTGCGTGACCAAACGGAGCACGTAACCGAAAATCTCGTTGGTTTTAATAAGCAGGTCGGTTAGTCTCGTGTTCACGGCGGAAGCCGCAAAGAGACGCGCGAGCACAGACGGAGGAACGATTTTTTGACATAACCATAGTCCCGGCACGTCACAGATAATGACTCTTGAAATCGGCGCGTTCCCGTTTCTTCTTCTTCTAAGGCCGCGGCACGAGAACGAAGCGACGATGAGGAGAGAGGGAAAAGGAGGAGGGTGGTGGGAGGGGGTGGGAGGAGGGAGAGGAGGATTATACGGAAAACCTATACCTGTACACGGTCGTGTCCCGTCGAGAAGGCGTAAACGCCTCTCGAGATCCCGTCTCGTCGAGGGACATTTATTTCCTCTACGAGTTTGATCGAGGCAGACGACTGTTCGACACGGCCAACTTGGTGATATCGGGGAGACAAATCCGCATTCCTCGTCGGGGAGGACGCGCTACGCAAGAAGCCGTCGTCGCGGATCGATCGACGCGGCACACATCTACAGGCACATGCGGCGGCACGTACGGCGAGACAAAATGATCGGTGGCGACAATTTGTGTCTTTGAGTGACGAGATCCCGCGAACAGCGTGTGGTTACGGCTGATGTAAAGATTTCTTACATGCGCTCGGCGAACCGAGAATCTTCTTCTTCCTTCGTATATCGTACAATGGGGACAAGGGAGAGGAAATAAATCTAAACGCTTCGCTCGAGAAATATTTACGAGTTTAAGAATTGATTATTTATTATTGTAAAAAAGACACCCCTGTCAACGTATTCGAATTTCCATCCTGCAATATATCGCTAGTTTAGATTATAAACAGGTATATATATATATATATATATATATATAATATCTGAACTGATATCGGCGTTACGTTATCAATAGTCAACCTCCTTCCTTCACTTAACGATCCCAAGTCGCACCCGGAGCTAATTTGCATAGGTTTCGGAGCAGGACGTCCGTCGCGCGTATACAAATATCGGATCGCGAAAACACATTATGGTAGAACGCCAAGACGATAAAATGTGTTTTGCATCTAATCGCCAGACGCCAATCGTAAACGTCAATCGTTTCTCCTTAAATTTATATACAACAAATCGCAATTACAACCGGGGACACGTCCGCCGCCTCACATCAGGGCCTCGGATCAGCCTTCGGATCTACCACATTTTTTTCTCTCTCCTCTCTCTCTTTCTCTCTATATGCGTGAATGCGATTTATGAGAGCCACCGGGTACGAGAAGAGCCCTTTGGAAAGTCAATGCGAAATTTTAGGGTGCCGCCTACTTGCGCTTAGATTGGTTGGTAGAAGCATCCGATGCACTTATTACCCAGCAGGACAACGCGTCCCTATCTTCCCCTGTTTCGCTTCGTTGCCTTTTCGCGTGCATTCACCGCACAGAAGGCAAGAAAGTAGAGTAAAGTAAAATAGAGCAGAGTAGAAAAAGAGAGAAGGACCGAGAGGAGCTGGGAGAATAAAAAAAATTTGAGGAGCGGGAGGAAGGGATGCGCTTCGATCTTTGCCTCCGAGGGGACAGTTGCCGCCGTCTGTGTTCACCTGCCTTTGAGAATCTAAGCGCACGAAATCACGAATGCCTATTAGCCAAAGTGTGTCTCGATCAGTCCATGTCCACAGCATGCAGGCTCTCGTAATAGCGCAATCCTTTCGCGATCGGATCTCACGAGAGGTTGCGTATAAGAAAGATCAAAAACTCGAAACGAAAACGATAAAGGATCGTTTCGATGAGGCGCGTCGCAAATAATAATGTGTAACCGCGAGCGACAAAAACAATAATTATATTTATTTATTAAGGTACATTTTGAGAAATCATATATATCTACAGGATGTCTATTCAAATCTTGTAAAAAAAGTTCCTCCCTGATCTTTCAGGAAGTTTTGTTCGAAATTCCAGATAAAGAGAATGTTTTCAAGAAATTTTTAATATGCTTTCTAAAATAAATTTCTAACGTGCTTTCTAAAATTAATTTTGTCATTGTATGCGTTTTCTAATGCTTTTCACTCATACGAAGAAAAAACACAGAGCCACTTAAGTTTCAAATGTTAGAATTGCAAATGTAAAAAAAAAAAAAAAAAACCCAACTAAATTTTTCTAAGATAAATATTTTTTTTTTCCCATTTGTATATAACATTTTCGAAAGAAATCTTAGAATTCCAGGTTTTCCATGTTTTTCCATGGAATAGACTCCCCTGTATCTATTGGTTTCTGACGATTTTTCGATTCCACGATCGGCACATCACACGATACGCTAAAAGAATAAAGAGTAATTTAATGCGCGAGCATCTTAGCATCAATTATCATTTTTATACAGGTGATTATTTTGCGCCGCATAAATACAAGTTCAAAAACCTTCTCGCCTTGGCAGAGTTTGCAGTCACGCTGCTGATTATTGTCATAATTATAAAAAATGGCTCGATCGTATGTTTAGTAAAATTAGCGATCATATATTTCATCTGAAATTTTAAGCGCTATCGATAATATAAATCGCATCATATACGAATTTTCAAGCATAATGAACTTAAAAACCGTGAAACACGCGCATGTTCTGCGCGATAAAGTATGTTATGAAAAGTCCCGCGAATCTTACACGCATATATAAAAGTTCTTGGTATTATCTTACATCAATAGGCGGAATTAATATAAATGTAATTAACGGTGTAAATAAAATAAAAAAGAAATAAATAAATCTTAGTGAAAAAAATTAATATACTTGTCAATGAACTCTGTCTCTGCTTTTTTATTCTTTATTGCTTTTATTCCTTGTGCCGCAAACATTTCATTATTTTACGTTTATCTGGTTAGGTAACATAGCAAGGGAATAAATGATAAATAATAAAAAAATCGAAGAGTAAGAAAAAATATACCGAATTTTGATTAGAATCCATTCGGTAAACGTTTCTTCTAAACCTCTTATTTTTATTAATACCTGTATAAAAATTGCAGGCCGAGAAAATTCAAAATTAGAAGAAGGCAATAAAATCTAGCGTTAAGATTTACGTTATACTCATTGATACGAATGCTCGAATACTGACATATGAATACAATAGGCTGTCGTTCACGACTCCCTATGTTTGTTGTCACCTCTACCTGTTAAGATCAGCTGACTCTAAAAAGTACGTATTACATAAATCAAAATGTAATTGCGAAAAACTCAATTCCTTCCTTTACAATCCTGTACCTCAAGGAAACTTCTCGCCGTCGATATTGAGACAGATAGTAGTCGACGAGAATACGGGATGCGACGATTATGCGTGTATGATAATGCGCGGTCGAAAGTATCGCAAACAGACGACATTAGACGCATCGACTATATAATATACGTCGAGCCCCGAGTGCTAATCATAGGCTATCATATATTTAGGCAGATGCGACACAAATTGAGCATCTTCTCGGCGTCCGGTCACCGGCGTTTACTTTCTCTCTCTCTCTCTCTCTCACACTCTTTATCGCCATTTCGATCGACTTGTCTCACCTTTATCTCTCTCATCCTACCTTCTCCCGTTATTTGACGCGTCCTCGTCCTCGTCCTCGTCGTCGTCCTCGTCGTCGTCGTCGTCCTCGTGTGCTGGCCACGCGATACGTAGCGGATGCGAATGTGTATCGAACTCTCTTCTACATCGACAGGCCGACTTAACTGGGTTACGGAATGCATTAATGCGCGCGGGCTCGATTACAAGGTAGACGCGATTGATTCGGATCCTATGCACGCCGAAACGCGCTCAAGTAATTTGCCAGATTGAACCTTTCTAGTACGCTAGTGCGCAATTTGAGGATTCGTGATTGCGAGTATAAACGGATCCTTCGCCGTCCTCGACGAGCATTCGCGTTTGCGATCGGTAAAGAAAAGAATAGTCGTTTATTATTCAGATATCGCGACTTTATCGATGACTTTCTTCATTTCTCACTACGATTGAAATAATTGCACAGGCGATACATAACGAATTTTCGTTTATTCATAAATGGCGTCAAGATTATTTATACCAGGCATCTAACGTTCGTAAAATATTACATGGCAAATTATCTCTCGCAGACAGTTTTTGTAACATTAATGACAATTCAATTTTTGATAAGTATCTCAGATCATCCCACTGTCGGATAAAACCGCGAGTATAAAATATGGGACAGTTAATCGAGAGAATCTTGCCCAAAAGTGTCACAGAGGCTTATTAGCCCATTATACGATGCCATAATTCTCGTAAAATTAGAATAATGACACTTTCAGGGATTCACGTTGTTACGATGAAGAATTTAAACTTTCATTACGCGCGCTAATCGGCATCTATAGCTTTTAACTTTGATAAAGTCTTATTTTTCATGACGTTATAATTTAGAAACTAATAATAACTAATTAATATCGTACAGCGTTATTAAAAACTCATGTTACGCGATGACCAAAACCCTTATAAACGTATGCGATACGCAACGAGATTGGAACGAACTTGACATTTCATCAAGCGCGATCGACCTTGTATCCTGATTAATTTTAAACGCGAGGATATTATAATTGCGTGCGCGCGCGCGCGAGAAAACGCGATGTCGACGACCTGCAAAAATTTCGACGGCGTCTTGTTCACTCGTCCGACTATACGTGAGTGCCGTCGAGATTAGGGAGGAACCTCCTCTCCCCTCTCTCTTCTCTCTCTTTCTATTTAAGACCTGTCTGGCTTAAACGAAGAAGATAACCCTTTGATTTTCAGCAGTCTGGCATTACTTCGGGAATTCGGGCAAGAACGCGCTCGGGAATTTAATCATTGCGTATTATCATGATCGTAACTATCTAACGATGGTTCCTTAAAAATCAAGATATCCGCAATTACTTTGATAACGCGAAAAAAAAACAAATAAACGACTCAATTTTCTACTAGAATTTACGATTATCTACGTTTAATGATCTCTTAATTAAGCAACGCCCGTGCGCTCTCTCTCTCTCTCTCTCTCTCTCTCTCTCTCTCTATCTCTTTCGCGAAATTACAGGGCCGTGACCCCCATGCGGATCGTAGCCGGTCTTAAATCAAGTCAGTGCCTAATTGCCACCGATATATATTATATCGCTCGCCTCCCGTGCATCCCGCATTGCCTATATATCGACCCGACGTGCGCGCGTGCGTTTGCAGCACGTGCCGATCACAGATCTGGGAGGAGGTGAACTAAAAATTTTCGATAGAAAGGAAAAAAAAGAGAAACTTCGGAAAGAGCAAAAAAAAACGAAAATAAAGAAAGTGAACGAGGTCCACATACACACGCGCGCATACATACATACATATGGGACGAGTTTGCTGTCTCGACTTGCACCTGACGATACGTACCGTCCTCTATCTTCTTGTTGTCCTTTTTTTTTTTTTTTTTTGTAAACCCGTCGCACATGTGAAATTTATCTCGTCTCTCTCTCTCTCTCGAGAGAGAGAGAGACATCAGGCGCATGCGAATCGATTAATGAAAGAGTTACAGTCACGTATAATGATACCGCGATGTGTTTGCGATCAAATTAAAGTACATCGACAGATCATCGTCGACGATGACGTATCTATTCGTTCGCCATATGTAGTTCGACGCTTCTCTTTTTATAGCCTCAGAGAATTAATTGATTTCTTTCGATTAATGTTTGAGCGAAATAATTTTCAATTTCTTTTCCATCAGCAGTTTGATGAAAGAGCAAATAAATCTTATTTTCCACGCAAAAAATTAACAACGCACAGTCGATATTTCGGCAATAATCGTATCGTTTCAGATATACGTGCGTCGGCAAATACACGATAATGATCCAGCGGCGAACGAACAGTTTTCATCATTCTGCGAATCGTTATCCGACGTCAGAGAGATGTCCCGTGAATTAAGATTAAAGACGTTTCTCATCTTCCCCTCTAATGACGGTAACCCGGACTGGATTACTCTCGATGGCATCGCTACTGTTACGGGCGCGGTGGAGGCTTACGAGTTAATTACAAAATTACTCCCTTAGGATTTGAACGGATTGCAAAGAGAGCACGGGAGAAGAAGAGGAATGCCAAGATGACTGTCCGAGATGAGTTCGTTAGCGCTAAATCACAGACGAGAGGCGGACAATGCGAATCAATGGCCACGCGAAAATCACGAAAATCCCGTAGATAACAGATTCACGCGCGACCGAGCGATACGAGCCTAAAGTGTCATCTGGAAGACATTTAATTACGTATTAAAAGTCCCGAATGTAGGAAATCGCTCGTAAAGATTATTATCAGCTGCATTAATTAACGATTATAAATTGCGCGGCGCGTAAAAGCGTGCCTTTTATTATAATTCGATCGATCATTCGAGAAATCCGACGAGATTAAAGGAGGAAATTTATAGCTTGCCGTTTCTTCAAAGATGAAGTGAAATCGGGACCCAGATACTAGAGATGTGGAGATGGATTTTTTTTTATTTTAAATAACATTTTAATTACATCACATTAAAATGTATGTCTACTATAAGGATAATTATAAATGTATACTCGTGCATTTCTGGAGCTCATTATTATCGGTTAATATATAGTATGTATATGTACAGGTATCGCCGCAACTGGCGGATCTATCAAATTTTCTCCCGATCTCACTTGACTATATCCACAAAAAGTTTTGCTCTTGTTCGCGCGAGATTAGACCCATATTAAGCCGAAAATTATAGTTTAGGCGCGTTCTATTCGACGGCGGTCGGAGAGAAAACTATGATAATCCTCGATCGATATCTTCCGATGCTTTCGAGATACATCGTACAAATTTCTCTTTGGGCAGAATTAATTTGCGAGATTTTTTACAATCATCGCGTCGTTGTATCGAACGTGGTTAATATAAGGGAGACTCTACCATAATCGCTTATTATAAAACGCGCATTATTAGAGATATACCGCTTAATTACTCCCTACGTGATTTCATTCAATATATGCGAAATGTATAATATTATTCCTAACCACTTGCAGCTGCATTCTATCTGAAACAACGAAGACTCCGCTAACGATACCTTTAGAAAGGATCTAGAAACTTTCCGAATAATCTATAATATATATTTCTACAGCATTCTGCTTAATCTTTTTTGCATCAACTCGAAGGAGAAAACTCGGATTAGACAAGTTCTGCGATTTGATGACGAATATAATATTTTAATCATTTGTGTGCGTGTGTGTTTTTGTGTATCCAAAGCTGGTTGCTTCTCTTTTGTTTTTAATAATAATGCTTGCAAAATAAATTGCGCAAAAAATGGTTGCCATCACTGTTTATTATATTGCCTAAGAATTTCGGTGCGAGTGTACAACGCTTCAAATAAAATATATGCGGAAAAAAAAAACAATATCTTATAAAGAGAGAAAATAACTAATTACACAACGCGCGAAGTGTCGCAACGCCTGTGATACGGTCGATGATCATACAACACACACACGCTCGACAGATTAGATTTCACGTTCCCTAATGATTCATTACGTCGTCATTATTACGACATTAACGCAATAAAACGCAAGCAGTGTTCAAGTATTTTGTTGCAAACATCGAGAAGATGCAGGTGTCTAAAATTATTTATCGAACATCCACGTAATATGATTCAGGGTTGGGAAGTAACGGGTTACTTGTAACGTCGTTACCGTTACCGTTACTTTTTTTCGGTAACGATCGTTACTTTTTTCTATTTGCAACGGTAACGAATCAGCCGTTATTTTTATCGTTATTTTTTGGTTCTTTATTATCTTATATTTATTGAATAGATGTATTTTTTGAAAAATATTTTGTAGCCTTTTATCATAGGCTGCATTCCGATAGTCACTGCCAGTACTGAAAAATCTGTAGTAACGTAAATTATAGATTTTAAAATACTGATAGTGAATATCGGAATCACACTCTTAATAATATCAATATTTCTCTTATCGATATTTAAAAACAATGTTTGATAAAAATTTTCGAGGAAATTGAAATTTGTAAATTACAATTTAAATTCCTATAAAGATAAGTGTATTAAAAAGTAAAGATATTAACATAAAAAATTCGAATCGTTAAATAAGTTTAATATAAAAAAACGCTCGCTATATAGAGACTGATTTAGAGTTTTTAATTGTAACATAGATTATTATATTTAATATTGATTATTAAATAATTTTATAATCTAACAGCTTATTTTAGCTTATTATTACAAAAAAACAAAAATGTAACGAGAAAGTAACGGATCGTTACTTTCCAAGTAACGAGTAACGGTAACGAGTTACTTTTTACAAAAAATAACGGTAACGCGTTACTTTTATAGAGTAACGTTCCCAACCCTGATACGATTACAACTTTGAAAGCGTATTATTTCTAAATATGAGAGATTTTCCTCCCCTCCCCCGCCCCCCATCCGCCTTCCCGGAAAGTACGATAGACTTATTATAAATTTGTCTTCCCGCGTATCGTCCGGAAAATAAGACAAGCTATTGTCAGCGGACACGATGTTCGTTTCTACGACGAAGCTATACGCGGGATTCTATCTGTCGCTGACGATAGGCAGATACGGGACATCGTTGGACGTCATGTTCTTGGTAATTGGTTATCGGATCGGATGGTACGATCGGTGACGACGGACGTACATAACGTGCCTCAAAGTCGTGCCGATATGACCGGACCGGACTCGTCGGAGGTGCGAACATAATCGCGACACGTTGTCAACGCGCGCGTAATACGGCTCAAATTACATGTGCCGTCCAACTATAATCGTGCCCTCAACAAATAACGGGCCCCGAACTTTGACGGCCCGCTCGCGCTCGCGCGATTCTATCGGAGGGAACGCACGGGGCAATCGTCGAGATGCACCCCCTTCGATATTAGTTGGAAGAATTTCTCTTCTTCCGTATCCCAATCGCAATCATATTGCGAATTATGATGTCAGAAGTGAAATTATTTATTTTTTGACATATATATATATTGCTCAAGAGAAGAACTCGGATGATTTCTTTTGCTTCTGATTCTTTATAATTTAATATAAGAGATCAGGAATCTCTCTCAAACGAATAATGAAACATAGATGAATTATACACATTACTTGCACATAATACAAATTTGTACGTATTGTTTAAACACAAAAAAAAAAAAACATGTGAAACAAGAAAAGCATCAATTTCTAATATACTTCAAAAGAGAAAAAAAAAATTCTAAAAATTATCAATTTTTCATACTGTTAGAGCAGAGACTGGGTCCTTAATATATCGTTTCCTATAATTATAATATTACGAAATACAACGACTGTGTGCTCGCCGAACCGATTGTGAACAGGTAGAACCAATTGCGCGTGGGAACAAAAGCTTTTCCAATAGGAAATACATGGAAAATTATTTAAGGAGCATGTGTCGTAAGCGCGAGCTATTAATCATATATATGTGCGACAACAATTTTCCGTCATTATCTCCATCTGACATGGCGGCAATTGGGGACCAAACAGTATTGTCGCGAATCGATGTGATTTCAGCGCGATTCGAGTTGCACGTGCACTTTCATCTAGGCGCGAGGAAAGAAGAAGAGAAAGAGAAAGATCGACGAAGCAAAAATGCGCTCGTACATATGTGAAATCACTAAAGTGAAATCTCCGTGACTATCTTGTCGAAGGAACGTAATTTGAGTCGTTGCCGTCGAGGAATATCGGTGCGACAGAGAAAGAGAGAGAGAGAGAAAGATTAGTATTTATAATATACGATCAGCTTTCTTCGATCGAACGCATTACACTTCCGAATGTGATATTCATCAATGTTTTACGCGATAGAGAAATCGCGATAATTCCGTAAGATAATCCCAATACGAAATTAGTTGCTGCTTTATAAAAAGAAAAAAAAAAAACAAGCCGTTATGCGATAATACCAGGTTGCGTAAGGTGTGCGTAAAGTCGGCTTTACCGGATGCTGTAGGATTACCGTGGGGATTGGCCTCTCCTGCCGGTTCTCGGGGTCATAAATTGCGCGTCTCGAAGAGAAAAAATAAAAACAGAAAAGAGAGAAAAAAGGAGCGGATTCGCGCTCGCAAAAGTCACTCGGTCGTCGCATTAGCCGAGGCAACGTCTTAATGGGATACAGCCGAAACTGCAGGTTGCACGGTCCGCCATCGTCCAATTGCACGGTAGTTAGAACGCAATTAAAGTTACATAATCTCCTGCGCCGCTCGCTCGTTCCTTCCTTCTGCGGCGAGGTGTTCGCAGGAGGAACGGGCCACCTCGCATCGGCCTCCTCATTAGTAACGCGTTAGTTATTGACCGAAAAGTCTTCTCGGAAGACCTCGCAGGTGCGCTTACCTTTCGCCCCGCTTACTTAACGGCAACTCTGTCCGTTAAACTCGTTACGCTTTTCCCGCGGAGGTGGCCTCGCACCGCTCGATTTTTCCCGAATTCGACAACCATGAGGCATTTAATCGCGATCATCGTTACTTTTACTTTCGCGTCCACGTACGATAACGATAACGCGAACGACTACATTTGTAACGTAACCGTAACGAGAGATCGTCCCATCGTCGATTACCGTTCGAAATGAAACGTTTGTTTTGCGCGGTACGAGAAGAATAATGATTATCGTAAGCGAACCGGTCCCCGCGCAGCGAGATTCACTCGCTTCAGCATCACGATTCTTAACGCTCGCGCGATTATAGTCGCGTTATCCCCGCTGCGTGTCAAGGATAGGAATTATAATCCGCTTTTTATCAGCGCGTGAAATTCTCGCTAGATATATATGTATACATGAAAAATATTTAATTTACGAAATCTATATTCAGTGTCTGTCAGTATATTTTCAGGGAACTTTTTTACAAAATGTCTACTCGAATCTTGTAAAAAAAGTTCAGAAACTGAATATAGATTTCGCAAATTAAATATTTTTCATTTGCACGACATTTTCTCTCTCTGTGTCTCATTTTTTTATCGCTAAAAATTATAATAAATAGAATATATACTGCATATTTTGTTAAGACATTGAATCTAAACAAAGCTAGATATATATTTATATTTCTAATATATTTTAGGTTCATTCGTAACCTGGCTTATTGGCAGATTGCTTAGAATATAAAAGCATTATAAAATAAAATATTTTAAAAAGTTCCCCGAATCCCAATAAAATTCCATGACAGTTCCCCAATTTCTCCAGGTACAAAAGAAATCTCTGAGAATTCTAGATTTTCTATATTTTTCGAGGAAGTAAACTTTATATAAACAAAGTAAAAACACATACATATATATAATTTTTTTCTCTCAAACCGTCGTATTCCGTGTGATTAAATCACACGGAGGTCGCTTTACGACGGAGACCAAAGTATCATTATTCTTTCCCTGGCGCATAGTTTCCGAGCAGAAATTCCGAGGCGCCGTTCGTAAATAACCAACACCAAAAAAGATGATTAATCGCGGCCGCTGAAACGCCACGATATTATGCGTGCGAATCATGTCGTACGCCGCTTCCTACCAAATTCATGGGAATTTGTGTCGGTGAGACATTAAGCGTATCAATCGCCTGGGTCGCTCCCGTTAAACATTCCCGTTCAGCATGCTGTAAGATTTCGGGGAAAGTCGCGCGCCGCGTGTCTCCTTTCACTTTTCCATCAAACGCCTCGTTAGACGCGTTACAATTAATATGGATGAGAGGATAAATGCGGGTCTGCGTGCGTACATATATTATCGATACGCGGAAAAGAAAAACGTCTCAGGAAATATATTGAAGACATAAGAAGATAGTTTCGTTAATGATAGATTAATGAAAGGAGCCACACTGACAGAGGACAGATTGGCTCTCACGAGAGCAAGGAGGGGATTTCTCACAAATTTCCTGTTGGTGTTTATCCTCGACGGTGTAATCTTATGGCGATAGTCGCGTGTATTTTTTATTTTTTGTGTAAGGGCATACGCGTCGGAATCCGTGAAAGGGAACAAAATAATAGCGAAGAAGAGAACGCGTCGATTGTAGCGAAAATGCAAGCTCGGATTCACGCCTCGGTAGGTCCCGACGTGCCGTAGCCGCGCACGCAACATAAAAGTTTCCAATTATAATGCACGGCATGATACTTTATTTCGTCCGTCGTCAATTAAAAACGCCCGACGGCGGCCATCGCTACCGAGTAATTTGCGCGCCAGTAGCGATAGATTATACTCATCTGGATGAAGGAAAGAGAAAGATATGGAGAAAAAAAAGAAAGGAAAATAAAGAGAGAAAAAGGGAAAGGAGAAAAGAATTAAAAAACAGAAGAAAAGGGGGAAGAAAGAAAAAGAAAGAGAGAAAAGAGAGGAAGGGAGGGGGTGCGAACTTATTATCGAATGAATTACCGTGGATCTTATCGAGACACTATACTATTGCCAGAAATCCAGAAAAAATAGGAGAGAGAGAGAGAGAGAAGTGATTGTATTCTAATGAAATAGTTATAATCGCGATTCGCAAATATAGCTTCTTACTCGTACATACACAGTATTTTTGCACTGTAAATCTAAATTTATAATAATTTAAAACTCCTTCGATACAATATATTGTATGTATTCATTTCAGCTATTAATTGCAAGATTAATTCATTATCGTTTCATTCATTACTTATCTCAGACCCTCGTGTTCAGATAATCATTGATCTCAATAATTAGTCATGAAAGTGAGCGATATCGCATACGTTGCTGGCATAAAAGTTGTTAAACGGCGGCTGCATGAAGTAATTGCCGGTGAAACGACTAATTGTAAATAATATCCGGAAACGCGCATAACTTGATAACTTTATTCTCTTTTATATATCTAGAGTTACATTCTTGGCGGCTTTTTAAAAGTGTTTTACGGAAAGAGGTATATCTCACGCGCGATAAATTGATTTTCCTATCCAGCAAATCTTACGATTGATCGCGAGAGCAAGATAACACGTTTCCTACGCTTCGATATTAATCGCAAATTTGTAAACTTTTCTCACGACTCGCTTCTTCACAATTAATCCCCTATCTTCCACTAACGTGCAGATTAATTAATGATATTGCGCGTGAATCGATTCATTAAGGGTGGCCGTTTAAGCAAACTCATTTGGGCGCGAGATATATTTGTCATCTTTATCATAATATTTATCGGATGGAACACGCGAGGTGACGTATCTATGTATTATTATATATATATATGTGTGTGTGGGGGAGGGGGGGTGTGTAGAACGAATAACAAGCGTTTGCCACGGGTCGGTATGACCCTCGGAGTTGTTTGAGCGGCGATTAATCCTTAAAAATTGCGATATATCTTGATCATCGATCGAAATGTACGGCGCGCATGCGAGCCGTACCGTATTAACATACGGCATTACGTATTCCGCATGCAAAGCTCGCGCTTACAGTGTGTTCGCATAGCTTTACTTGGATTTCTACAGTAATTACACGCGCCCGTAATAGGGGTCTTGGTGCACCGTCGATACGGTTAGCGCAAAAGCTCAGATTGCACCTGGGACAACTGGCACTGAACGATAACGGCGTCTCTCTCAAAAACAATACACGTAGAGCAAAATGGTATATAATATCTTGGATGCAAAGAGTAATATAAATATACAAAACGGAAAATATAAAAAAAAAAAAAACACATCATCTTCTTTCGGCTTAAGAAAAATATGATACGCTAAAGTAACACTTGATATGCCAGACAACGCGTATATGAATGATTGATAAGGCGTGAAATCTATCTCTAATGGGACGCGATGAAATAACGTAAATGTGCTCCTCCAATCGGCGTATGTGAGATTAATCGAACTTACTGATGCGCGTTGAATGTAACATTCGGAAGCTATTTACACGATATTCTTCCTCAGTTCAATATTACGAGTTTTCTACCGATGATTTACCGAGAAAAAAACACATTACAAATACAAACAAAATGTCGGTTTAGCGTTGCGCATATGGCAACTTTTATAACAAGGAGAGACGGAAATCACGGTGTTGCACATTCGCCAACCATAACTCCAAGAGCATTAACTTCCTCCATTTACTTTGTAGCCCTGGTTATTCGTACTATAACGTAACTTATATAATATACAGAACTTTGATATATATTTTATTTTCTGTATGAGATAGAGAGATATAGGAGACGATTGTCGAATCGATATATCTATACAGTTACCGACAATGTATACTATGTTTTTTCACAAGTTTCTATTTAGAAGAATATCTGATAACTGTTCTATTATATGTAACTATTCTTATAGACAATAGTAACGAATTTCTAGCATTGTTTTTTCATTACACTGAGAAAAAATAGTTGTTAACTCGATTAAACGTATTTAGTCAAATTAGGAATTTTTCTCTCAGTGTAGCTTCTTAAATATTTTATACATATATCGCACGCATATACACTAAATTTATTTCTATCCATTGAATGTACGTGTAACAACTCTTGGGAAAAATGTAGTAAAAATACTTTTTTTAAATAAAATACAAGATAAAAAGAGGAAGATATAATATATTATATGCAAACTATTTATGCACATGATTGTCATATGCATTGAGAAAGAAAGTGAGTTTCGTGTTATACAAATCGCATGTTGATAGATATTTTCAGATTCGGTGTTGTTGAACTTTAGGCTATCATGAAGCAAATTCGCACGCGCGTTTATTTCCTGAACTCGACCAGGTGACTTTTTTTATACTACTACGTAAAGCAAGGCTCCATACGGATAATATAAGCGATGAGGTGCAGGGAAAGTGCCAAGCTATTATAGCGCGGGCTATATAAGGCTCAGACTAGAAAACGCAGCGGTTCAGTTAGTGGTCATACGCCACGCTAAAAACATACGCGAACTCGAAAATGAATATCAAGGTAAGTCAGTGCATCGTTAAAGAAGTGGCTGAGATTAAATCAGATCTTGGATCGATATCATATATCTTACAACTTGAAATTAATGTATAATATTTCTTTTGTCCACAAGTTATCAAAAGATATCAATAGATTCTCGATTAAAAAATAAAGAGAAATATCTCACGCGTTCAAGATCTAAAAATATTTTTCAGCAACTTGATAAGCGTGCGTATTAATTTTTATCATTTATTAACTATTAATGCACGAATAAGTATATCTTTGACGCGTGACTTCAGATTGCCATCGTTTTGGTGGCAGTGGCCACTCAAGTTGTATGCTCGAAGGAGTCGAGCGAGGCGAGTGACAATAAGTCGCAAAACGTCGAAGCGGAAAAGAAGACGGAGAAACGCGGGCTGGTTCACAGTTACGGTGACTTAGGCGGTGGCGATCTACATGGTGGCGGAGGCGGTGGTGGCGGTGGCGGTGGAGGCTACGATCAGCACGAGCACGTGAAGGCAGTGACGGTTGTAAAGAAAGTGCCGGTACCGTACGAAGTAACAAAGCACGTGCCTTACCTGGTGGAGAAACACGTGCCGTACGAGGTGAAGGTTGGCGTGCCGCAGCCCTACACTGTAGAAAAGCATGTGCCCTATCCGGTAAAGGTGTTCGTCAAGGTGCCAGTACATGTGCCGCAGCCGTATACCGTTGAGAAGAAGGTGCCGTACGAGGTGAAGGTACCCGTGGACAAGCCCTACGAAGTCAAGGTATACGTGCCGCAGCCCTACACTGTAGAAAAGCACATACCGGTGCCGGTGAAGGTGCCGGTACCGCAACCCTACACGGTCGAGAAGCACGTGCCCTTCCCGGTGAAGGTGAAGGTTCCGATACCGCAACCGTACCCGGTAGAGAAACCGGTGCCCTACGAGGTGAAGGTACCGGTGGATAAACCGTACCCGGTCCACGTTCCCAAACCATATCCGGTCACCGTTGAGAAGCCGTATCCGGTGCCAGTCGAGAAGCCGGTACCGTACGAGGTGAAGGTGCCGGTTGATAAGCCGTATCCGGTCCCGGTGCCGAAACCGTATCCAGTGCCGGTGAAGGTGCCTGTGCCGCAACCCTATCACGTGCACAAGCCGGTGCCAGTGCCGGTAGAGAAGCCGGTTCCGGTGCCGATCAAGGTGCCAGTAGACAAACCGTACATCGTCGAGAAGGAGGTGCCGGTTCCGGTCGAGAAGGAAGTACCGGTACCGGTTAAAGTTCCGGTGGCCGTCCCGGTGCACATACCGAAGCACGAGGACTATGGCGGCGGTGGCGGCGGCGGTGATTTCGGCGGCGGTTACGGTGGTGATTATGGCGGTGGTTACGGAGGCGACGGAGGCGGTTTCGATTCTCACTCTGGCGGTGGTTACGGGGGTGGCGGTTACGAATCGTTTCACGGCTGATCTTCGCGACGATGACCTGATGCGAGCGTCACGAGGAGCTTTTTTATCTTCTCTCTCGATGTGATCGCCCGCTTTTCTTCCAATCGGTATATCATTTCGCTGGATTGTTTTAGAAACTCTTGCGGAGATCTCGGCAATTGATCAAAATTTTAATCGCTTAAGCAAAAATCCTTATTCCGAGATTGTCGTACAGAGAGGAATATGATAATTACGCGCAATTAACGGATGACCTCTAACAATACCTATGATTGACGATATTACCGATGTATTTTTGTATATATTATATTTTCAGAATAATTGTAGCAATTATTCGGTCGAAATATTTTTAGGCTGCTGTTGATGATATGGGTGAATCGATTATTCTATCGATACTTTTCGTAGCAATTAATAGATTGACGCATATTTCTCTCTCTCTCTCTCTCTCTCTCTCTCTCTCTCAAAAGTCCAAACAAATGTTTTGCATATATATTTTTAAAAAGTCACAGGAAAGTACGTGTAAGCTTCAACGAAGATTATTCGCTTAATGTTCGTTATGTTCGTGCATAGTAATTGCTGTGAAGTATGTTTACCATACTGAGAAATGTTGTACCTAAGTAAATTAAGTAAAGAATGTATTGTGAAAAGAGTACGTATCTTTTTATATAAAAGGTTTAATAAATATTCTGTCCCTATTACACCTTACTTTTCTTGATCCTTATCCCGACGGCAGATCTAAGATCCCAAGATCATTTTTCTTATTCAACAAAAAAAGAAAATGAGATAATACGCAATTGGATGAAATGATACATTAATGTGTAATGCGTAAATTCACACACCGAAACGTTACGCTACGCTTATAACGTGATACAAATCAACGTCAAGATTTACTTTCTCGGGAAAATTTTTCATTGACTGTTAGCCAAATGCGAGAGAGTTTCACTTTTCTCAATTCGTTGTCCCGCTGTCGACAAGAAAAAAAAAATTTCTTATGCGTTGCGATATCCGAACGAGAAAAAAAAAAAAAAAAAAAAATTGCACGAAGTCCAAAAAATACAATTAAAGTTCGCATGTAAATTACAACGATCCTTTCCGCATTCGCTTTCCGATCTAGCGAACACGGTAAAAGCGCGATATTATTGATATTAGCTTCTCGATATTAAAGATCGTTTCCGTCGTCGTTTACTTGGCATCAAGAACGCAAAAATCACACGTATATAAAAAGGATGTCCTCTTGGCGAGACAGAAGCAACATAGACTTCCGTGAGCACTTTCGATTCTTGAGAGAATTTTAATTCTCGTGCCTCCCGGTCGCAATTAAGATACACGCGTCGCGCGTTCAGGAAAGCATTACTTTCTCCATCGAGGCTCCCGTATCTGCCGTGTACACGCGTGTAAACGTCATATTTCAACGCGGATATCTACGAGGCATATCCCGAAGATTTCTATCGCCACTCCTTTCACCAAGTCGATTTTTATTGCTATCAAAAAATTGATTCGGAATTTTTTCCACGACTTGCAAAACATTCGAACGTCGGAAACGTTATAATTTATAAGCAAATTCTTCCATATTATTCGATATTAAACTTAATTAGCCTCAAATTAATATTCCGTATAAAAATAAAATTTGCCTTAACTCATTTAATTCGATCACGAGTATTCGTCTCTATACAGGGAGAGGGAAGGGATAACACAAATATTATAAATGATAAAATATTTCTAACGAGAAATTGGGTCGACTACATTAACGAACAAATTTCCTATTTCGTTATACAGGATGGACAGTTGGCTTTACTCAAGTTTCCTATCGATATTATCAGTCGGTATTATGCCGCCGTCGCAGCATAATTGAAACTGGCGCGTAATTAAATAGAAATAAAGATTAAAATGTCTCCGTTCTAGATCATATCCTGCTGGACAAACAAAAAAAAAAAAAAAAAAAAAGTTAAACATTTCATCGTTTCTTGGATGTTCGTTCAATCGCTAATAAAATCTCACTTCCGCGTCCATTTACACGTAGCAAAAAATTACGGCAAATTACATATAGTATTATCAAACGTAAAGAGAAATCGATAATGATGCAATACTACAAAAAAAATCGTCGTAAAATTCGTTCCCGTCCCCTCGTTATATATGTAATTTCTAATATCAAATGTACTTAGGTAGCGCATTATTAGAATATAACATAACGACCTAACGATAAGATTAGTCAGTGGTCGACTGAAATTATGTACGAATAAGATATCATAAAATGCCACTGGATTTAACGATCTATCCGAGATCGCATGCTTATATTTTGTATTCTATAATACCTGAACAGCTATCTGAAATTCGCCTTTTATCGCAAATGCGATAAGCGGTATACTATTGCCGTACGTCGTCTGTTGTACATTAGTTTGCATGTAATAAAGACATTTTATTATTATTATTATTATTATTATCATTGAATATCGTCAAACTAAAAACGCAAGCATTGTTAGATATTAGTGTATGATGCGTGTGCGTGGATGTACGTATAAGTATGCGTGTAGCACCGCTATGGAACGGGAGGAGAGAGGAGTGTGTTGGGCGAACGACCGGCTCTCCGTGAAAGTGAAAAAAATTACGACGATTCTGCGATGCGTGAATTATAGCCCCGCGTGCACACAGGTATCAGGCTCCTTCTCCTACATCGAGATGCCATGTGCACTTCCGGTTTTCTATCGGCGCTCTTTGGTAATAATAAGGAAGAAAGTTTGTTGCGCGATGCACTGCTTCTAACAGTCTCGTTCCTCCGTATTTCGTTCGTTTAACGGAAGTATACGTGACGCGCATCTCACTTCCGGATCAGTCTGCATAATCATCGTCGCGGTGACAGTTGTGTGTGTGTGTGTGTGTGTGTAAACTATTGTTAATATATGTACATTTATCCGAATTAATATATGTATATTTTCATTTCACATAATTTTTTCCCCAAATATAATTTTTTATATAAGCATTGGATAGTTATTTTAAGATAATCCAACTTTTTATGCAATGTAAGCTTACATTTCGGATAATTTAATTTTAAACTATTCATATATTGTATTTCAATAGAAATGCCAACAGAGTTCTTGTTGTAGTACATACTTATTACGAATTATATATTTCGCTTTTTTTTAATCAAAACGGTTCAATGTCACGTCTTTAGAAAGAAAGATACTCGACGGCTTTCTCGTGAAAATAGAGGGAGAGCCAATCGTGTAAACTCTAAATTTCTACGCCATTATCTACTTCCACTTTAACGTTCCAACGTCCACGTTTGTTCGCGGAAAGCTTGCGTAGAGTGAGTTCTCTTATCCACATCGTCGCTGTGGCAAGAGTGTCGGTAGCGAGACTGTGAAGCGAAAGCAATTATCGTAGCGCGAAACTTGAACGTGGTAGCGCGCTTCGAGGACGACGGGCTCGATGTGTGGGAGTGAGTGTTTGCCGTCTGATACGACGGGTCTGGTCCCTGGGGATTCTCAGGGACTCAAACGGGACTATCCCACCGCTTCTCCCTCTCGTCGCAGTTAATTACCAGTCCTTCTCGGCTGTGCTTGAATCGACCTCTCTTCCTCACTCCGTTTGCCTTAGTCCCTTAGTCTTGCTCGAACCCATATCGCTTCCGCCAAGCGATTTACCCTCGATAATCCACGACCGTGCCGTGTCTCGCGCGCGTATTGTTCAGGGATTCTTTTTCGACCGAAACAATTTTCGCGAAATAGATTATTAAACTATGTTACACGGTCAAAAACCTACCGGTATTTTTTTTATATATGATTATACATTGTTGAGAAAAAGATTATTTTTAAAGCACTTCTCTATTATTGTGAATATATCGTCTTGAAGTATTAAATAATGTATTAATGTATTAATAACTGTTATAATCTCTCGTTTTCAAATCGTAATAAAAATTTCTACCAATTATTGTTATATTAGACTTTCCCCGCTATTAAGCGTATTAGAGAGAGATATACATCTTACACGAGGCATTCTTCAAGACAATGAAAAGAACCGTGCTTTTTTTATGCAATTTGATTCGTGCAATATTCTTGTGCATGCCAGGCATAGCACGACGAAAATGTACAATCTCAGCAGCGTTACAAAAATATACATATACATTTTAAGAGTTCAGTGCAATCAATAGGCGACAGGAAAACCCCCCCGTGGGAATCCAAGCGAGCGAATCGTAGCGGGATTGAACGCTTGAAATGGAATAATATCCAATAATCTGGCAGCCGAGAGAACGGGATAAAAAGGGACGTTTTATCGGAGCATCGCAGCATCCAACCCAACCGGTATCCGACCATTTCCGCCAAGCCATTTCGCCCCGTTCTCGGCTAGCCGGCAAAATTAATTATTGATTTCGGATACGCGCATTCAGTCGCGGCGGACGGCTTTTAATCGAAAACGAGCCATCCGTCGCGCGCTCATTTCCGACCGCTACGAATTTAACAACGAATCGATCTGAACATGTCCGGCTGCGTTACATCTCCATCGCTCGCGGCAAAAAGTATTTATCGTTTCAATTTTTTTCAACGTTATTTTTCAAGATACATGATATAATGTCAAACAAAAAATTTCTTATCTCTGATCCATTAGCGAATAATACTATAAGGAAAATGAACGCGCAGCTGCATTATTTCAACTATAACTTTTCAATAAAATTTCATTTAAACTTTATGAAAGAGTACCGAGATGATAAATGGAAACAATGTATGAAAATAATACATACAGGTGTGGAGAAATATGGAACATAGGAGTATCTGGAGGAGAAATTGAAGCGTCTTCTGGATTATCCGTTGAGGACAGTAGAGGGCTGAGGTATTGGGAAGGAGTTACCATTTGTTGGTTTCGTGATATCTTCCTCCGACATGACGTCGAGATCTATCAACTAAATCGAATAATAAATATGTATCGTTACAAAACCGAAAAATAAAAATGTATCATTATATATACATACGTTTTATATATATATATATATATAGTTACTTTTTTATACTACAAGAAGGATATTAGAAATATAATATGAAAAAGGAGCTTCAGTTTCATTTTAGAGATTATAAATCCATTTTATGTTGGCAAATGCTTTACTTCTGTATAATCGTGTATGTATATGTCAAAAGAGAGCATGTAGGTTGAATTCATAAAAAAGACATAAATCAATTTTATGGCATATGTTTTACTTTTGTATATATATTTAATATATTCTTTATATATATTTATTATAATTAATTTAACTTTTCGTTTGTTTTCAATTCTATATATTTAACACTATTATCATCTTTAGAAAAGAAATTTTTAAAATAATATATATATGTGTGTATGTGTGTGTGTGTGTTCTATTTTTAATATTGTGTTTCTAAATACGATAAATAAGAGTGTTAAATATATAAAAGTAAAGCATTTTCCCCTATAAAGATATAATTTACAATTATGCTGCTCCATATAAAAAATTCATGCTCTCTGTGATCTGGTATAGCGAAAATCATTTATAATACTTTGTATATACTTTAAGCAATATCTTTAATCACCTCTTGTAATTCTGCTTTAGCAAACATATGAAACAATTGACCAGGCGTCATTGTCATCACTTCGATATTGGTATCATTCAGTTTTTCTTCCATTACTTGCTTTAATATTGTCAGCGCAGCTTTCAATGCTTCTTTAAGTGTCATAGACTGCAAAAATGATATTTGAAGATTTACAATGTGAAGAGATAAATATGTATATGATTTAAATTAATTCAATAGTAAGATAGATTACCTTATGATACACTTCTTGAAGGTTTTGTTGAGCTCCTTCACTACCGGATCCTATGGCTTTCGCATCAAACTGAACAAAAGTCCCAGATGGATCCATATGATACAACTGTGGACCTTTCTCGTCAATGCCAGCAAATAACATAGCTACACCAAATGGTCTAGACATGGCAGTACCATCGTCATCGCTGTCTCCAAACTGTATAGCTAAATTAGATACCGCTTGAGCAGTCGATTCTACTGTCATTCTTTCATTGTAGACAAACCAATGATTCTGGCATTCGACTCGAGCTCTATCGATCATTGTTCGCGAATCAGCCATTAGACCAGATGCGGCGCAACCTATATGTTTATCAATTTCTACAATTTTTTCTACGGTTGTCGGCTCCATTAAAGAAGAAGTGATGCGTTTTTCCACTGCTAGAACGACTCCTTCTGTTGTTGCAATTCCAATAGCAGTAGAGCCGAGTTTTATGGCTTCTATGGCATATTCTACTTGAAATAATCTTCCCTCCGGCGAAAAGGTATTCACTCCACGATCGTACTCCGAACGTGTTAGAAACATCTTAAGAGAAACAAAAGAATTATACAAGTTATATATAATACATATATAAATACATCAAAATTTTGTCTTATATTTATATAAATACTTGAATTTTAACTTGAATTATATTCAATTATCTGTTTAATTCTCCAGATTGTCAAGATGATAATGTAAATTTAGACTTATAACTTTTTGGACAAACGCATAATATAACGTACAATAGATTTGAGGTTAAGCACCATTACAAATGACACATAAATAAATTCACTAAAACTACATGTTATAAAAACATCTATTAATATAATTATAATATCGGATCAAACGTTCGAGTAACGGTAGAAATGAGTAAAAGTTTAAACTAACAATACAAACTGAAGTAAGTCGGTTAACCAAGAATGACATAGCAAAACGAAATCAAGTGTTTTTATGTAACTTAACTGGCTAAATACAATATTTAATATTCTACATTTTTTAGGGACTGAATTATAACTTACTTTGCTTTGTTTTTATTACAAATCCTTTTCTAATAAACGTAAATATTATGTGAAACGCCGATTTGACAAACGCCAGTCACGAAGCTAGTTGCGGGTTGTGGAGAGTTGAATGCAATAACGGCAAATGGCGGGGAGCGCAATGACATTGGCGTAATCATTGGTGGATCTCAGGGCGTGTTTCCAACAAAGTATGTAGCTAGTGACTTATTTCGCATGATGATTGGTTGACACTGCAAGAATGGACCAATCATTGAACACGAATAGAAACAGACAAATGTGCCACTCGTGTACAAAGGGCGTGTAACCTTAACGTAACTCTAAACAATAAATAAATAAATAGTGGCAATTTAAAAAAAAAAAAAGGGAAATGACACATATTAATTCCCAAAAATTAAGCATAATTATAAAAGAGAAAAATTGGGATCAATTATTAGAACATGTCAAACCAAAACATTTTGTCAGGCAGGAGTCAGAGTATGTATGAGATAATATTAAAAAATTTATATTAAGTAAAATAATTATATCAAGTAATTATTATATATATGTTTCAGGATGTTGTTTGATGCAAGTATTTTAGCGCAGATATGTCAGATACTTGTAACCGAGACTACTCCAGATGTAATTAAAATTTTATGCTTGAAATGTCTGGGTAACTCTTGCCTCGACACCTATAAGTACAAACGATATATGTTGGAAAATATAGAATCCGACGAATACAACAAAAATTTGTATAATGAATTAGCTAAAAGTGATTTATGTAAACACACGAATAAGGATTGCGACTATCCACACGATTCTCATTTTCCTTATGATGGAGTTATAAAGTGGACTGTAAATTATATTAAAATTCATAATAAGTCCATAGATTGCTTGATTGACAATGAACTAGATATCTTTAGACTCAGCATTCAATTCTTATGTAATTTGTTTACATATGCATGTCCAAATATAATGGCTGTAGACAATGATGTGCTGAGATATTTAAACTGTGATAATTTAAAACAAGCTATTCTGTAAGTTTATATACATAATTATATATAAATATTCAATACTTTTCAAATATATCTGTGATAATTTTTTTTTTATTATTTTTAGGAATAGCATGCAATCTGATCACAAACCCATTGTCAACGCAGCATGTATCTATGTACACAATGCGCTAAAAGAATTACATTACAATTATTTTGAAAATAATGAAAAAGATCTATATTCGCATTTATTAAAACCTATTAAAGAAGGTTTTACATCTGCAAAGGATGCATTATTGCGCCTATTACGTCTGTCAAATGCATTTGAGAATATATATAGTAACATAGTCATGAGTGAAAAGTTAGATTTGCTTGAAGTTATTTACAATGAACTCTGGGAATCTTGGCAATCTGATCATAATACAGTACTCGCAAATGATCAGATTGAATTTTTAGCACTAACATTTTGTAAAAATAGTGATCTCATTTTAAAAACTGTAGACACATATGTGGACAGTATAGATCCTACAGAAGTTATCTTGATGCTTAATATTTTGGGGCTTATCACTACACGATACAAGTTTTCAGAAAATGCCAGACCTTTGCTTATTAATTGCAAATGTAAGTATAACAATTTCCAATACAATCTGATCAGAAATATAAAAATCTATGATACATTTATAGTTCTTTTGATGTCTTTACACACATTGGGGAAAGAAGGAGATAATTATTTTACTCCAATAACGAATTTAAGTAAAGTGGCATCGAATACTCGAAAAGAAACAACTGATGTAAATTTGGTAACGCATGATGCTGAACCAACGATAGCAAAGTTCGATCTGCAAGATCATCCTGCGTATGGCTTTAAGGCAGGATTAATACAAGTTATTGCAAATATGGTACACAAGGACAAAATGTGTCAAGATCTCGTAAGTATAATTACATAAGATTTTGTTTGTTAAATATTAAATTTTTACAAGAATTTTTGCGAATGCAAATTTATAAAATGTACCTGACGTCGATAAAGAACATTTCTTATTAATCTTAAGCGCTTGATTCGAGTGTATAATGAAAAAACTAAAGTATTTTGACTGAAATGTCTAACATATTTTTTTAAATATAAAATTACAACCAATTAAAATAAACTATAAAATATAAACGTCTAAAAGATATGTAGTAATTACACAGATATTTAGGTATCCTTTCAATTAATCTTTAGTTAAAATTTTAAAAGATAGATTTTGTTCTTTTTTTTTTTTTAATATTATATACACATAACTGTTATCTGATTATTATTATTATATGTGTGTATTATTAAAACTAATTAATTTCCTGATTGACTTTCTCTTCTGATTACAACTGCACTTTGATTATTATTTTCTACATATATACAATACAGTCGATTAACTGCACTATATATTGCTTGCATGTGCGTGTATACATGTGTGATGATAAATGATTTTTACATGTAAAGCACCTTGATAGTTGCAAAATATAAATTTGGCTTTTGTTATGTGCTACGACGGTACAGGAAGTCGATATTTCTCTCCCGCTGATTACAATCTCGCATGTGGATGATACACAATATCGCGAACAAAAGATCCGCAGCCGGTCGCGTCAGACAAAACGAAATTAAGTATCCCGTCCGACTGAGAGATGCGGTAAAATGATCGAAATCTGATATGCCAATGCTGCGAGTTTAGCAAATCTGTGAGATGACAAAGTCCGTGTCGCACGTATATTGACAGATAAATTAGTTGCGATGAATCAAAGCGCCAACACACGAGAGCCTGCAGACGGAATGCTAATCTAGTTTCCTTCAAAGGATGACATGTACATTGCTGCAGTCATAAATATATAGATAATTTTTTGCCGACCATCCCAATTATAATATATTCATCATTGGTCATTCAGAAATATTTATGTTATATATTATTCAATTATATATATGGACAAAAGTGATGTGTCTTGAGACACTTGAAAATGTTTTAAAGAAAAATACGACGACATAATATATATTTTGTGATTTCAGTTTCGCGAAATAGACGGAATTCCATTACTCTTGGATTGCTGTAACATCGACGCGAGGAATCCGCGTAAGTCTAATCTTTTCATTACATTTTATTACTCGAGTCGCATGTTTGCTTATATCATCGACAATTTCTATGCAGTTATATTGCAATGGACCATCTTCGCTTTGAGAAATCTGTGTGAAGGAAACCTTGAGAATCAAGATATTATTCGAAATTGTAAAAAGGAGGGAGTACCGGATAATCCTATGTTACAAACGATGGGCTTGACTTTGCATGAAGATGCGGATGGGAATTCGATTCGAATCGCTCCTTTACGTCGCGATTAGAAAAATTTGAATTATTCCCCGAGAGATTGCAACCGGTGATCTAGATAACTAGCTCAATATTTATTAAATTATTATTCGCCATATAATTGTTTGTATCTATAAGATACAATGATCGGTTTAATGATATAAATAATTGTTATACCAATTAAGTCGATTGGAAATGTATCCTATATCATTCGCTGAATTATAATGGACGATCCGTATAATTAGTCGAAATACGATATCGTGTTATACAGAGAAATATTTTATTCATGGTCGAGTGATTTATGGTACAATAAAAACTACTACGAGAGTTCATGGTCTATTAGCAGTTGCGAATGTAAGTACACTGTTGCCTATTTAATTGCAACTCGAAGTGAGATTTATATACTCTAAATAATGAATCCTTCATTAATATTTCTTTTAATATGTATAATATGATAATTTAATCACTTTTAAGGAATATTCTTCGACAAGTCAATAAATAGATTTGCGATAAGTAAATATCCATCTTTCTCCACTCTCTCTCACGAAATTGCTCAAAATAGAGATGTCGAAGTTCATTTGCATTTAAGAGTATAGAACTTTTAATTACTATGTCAAAACATGTATATATTTTATTAATTAAATACGCTTGTCTTTAATTCTCTCTCTTTCTCGCCCTCGCAGAATTCAAGACGATAATTTCTCACCGTCCTGACTGTTTCTCACCGCGAACAATTTTACGATGAGGAACGATATGACGTCGTCATCCCCTTAATAGGTGTTTATTAATGTCATCCGTGCGCACGCAACCAAGCGAGGAGGAATCGCGGTGGGTGAGAAATCCCGCCTGCGCGTACCGACTTGTGCGTTAATTATACCGGAAGTTTCGAAACACATATACGTACGTACATGACAAGTTACGCGTTTTCCTTTCTAATGGAATTAGAATCCGAACGGCATGATTTCCAGTCGTCGCGCGCGGCGGAACGGGATCGGATATCGGTAAATAAATAATATCGGATAATTATCTTCTCGTATTATGTGCACGTTCTATTTAACGGTAATACGCGGGACACGAAGGATTTACGAAATGTAATAATACGTTTCCGGACGTAATACGCGATCTAATCGAGCATAACCGATCGCTGATTAATAGTGTACTTTCAATGAAGAATAAGATTATTATGGATAGTTGCAACGTGCAAGAGTCTAGTTTTATTCCGTAAATGTACGATCGGGCGTAAACATGCACGACATAACAAAGGATAATAGATTTATAAAGCGCATGAGTTTTATTCGAGTTATTTTCTCGAGAAAGACCGCATATATTCGATAAGATATCTCTCAATCTTGCACGTTTTGCGCATAAAAGTAGACGCATATTATACGCTTCTCGCGTATAAACGTCCGATATAAATTGCTTTTGATTTAAATAACGGCTCATCCCATCGAACGATCAATCTTGGGCCCGCGTAATGAAGAGCAATTAACGCGAAATTTATCAGTTAATTACATATGCGGTTAATTGCTACGAGTAATTATTTCCGCGCAAAAGCGTTCTCGTTACACCTCTCGTACGCGCGTGAGATCATTGAGATGGGGATCATGGAAATAAAATGAGACCCCTAATAAGTACACCACGTGTTGATCGTGCAGTCGATATATCGATAAGAGCAGCTTCTTGAAGAGAACGCAAGTTCTTTATTCTTAGAATCTAGCGCACAAGTATTGCCGATTACGAAGATCTGGAGAGCTAGAAAATGTTGGGACTCGCGCTATGTGGAAAATTTTCACTTTTTTGTATGAACCGTATGAAAAATCACAAGACACAGACTTCGCCCATGAGCTAAATGTCTATTTGCGTGATAAGAATCAATCGGCGTAATTAACTGATTCGATATAATACTGCGTGTCTCGTGAGAGAAATGTCCTCCGTCCAAAGCATAGAGGATTTCGTCGATCGCCAGCCTTATTAATATTCATAGGCGTTGACGAGGAAGAGCAGAAGAAGCGTAAGAAGTACCCGGCCATGCGTGAGATCGCTCAGGTGCGTAAATTTTGACCGCCTCCTCGATAATCAACTCGTTGACGCAATAAATTCCGACGAGAGATACCCGAATATGTTAAAAGAAAAAAAGAGAGGGAAGAGTAGTCCAGCTCTATGATGTTTTCCGTTTGTTTCCAATTATTATTGTGCAATTGCGAGTAGTTTATCGTAATTTTAGACTTAAAGGAATATTATTTAAAAGAGTATACAAAGTTGAATCTGGAGAGAATAAAGGATTTATTTCTCATCATCGAGAATTCAGAGATGCTAGGAAATTTTTGCTTTTAACGCATTTTCTTATTTTATTGTTTTTAGAAAAGCAAATGCTTTTCTTTCTCTTATACTTATTGTTAGAGATGTAAATAGAAAAAAACGGTTTTTTATGGATAAGAACAAGCCTCGTTTAAAAAAAAAAAATTAATATTTTCATATTTTGATTATCGCAAATTGACTTTTTATTATTTTTAACTTTTTAAATTTGAATTATTATTTTTAATATAGTTCGCATTCCAATTGGCTACACATATAGTTATGTAATTACTATTTTTAATTAATAAAATTTTTGTTATGCATCTAATTGAAAATTATCCGTATCATATCGAGTTTGATGTAATTTGCCTCAAAAGTCTCATTAATCCATTAAATTCACTTTCGAAAAAAAATAAAAGATATAAAAGATATAAAAACGATATGACCCCTTTAGAATCGAACAATTTTTGTCTCAAACATTTCTTTCTATCTTGCTTTATTTTTTAGATATTTAGGTGTCTCAATATAAATTCCCCACTCTGTATAAGAAGCGGATGAGCTGTCATAAGTTTTAAGAGAAGGAGGATTTTGCATTTAAATGTTTCATATGGAGAAAAAGAGAATTTTAAGAACTCCAACGATACTTTAACGATACGATGACGCTGGACACGTCGAGAGGATCGGAGAAGAATCGCGGCGAAACATGTGTATGCCTAAACGTAAACAGAGCTCGGAGAGCACCGAGAGCATATGGATCGCGCGATGTCTTTTAATGACTATCGCACACGGTGCATAAGCCGTAAATGTTACGCCAAGCCGGAGGGATTCGTGTAATAGCCAATAAAAGCGACGTTCATCCTTTTATGGATCGTAAAGGTAGGAATATTTGGAAACTGCTCGCCGGATTGATCCGACTCGCACTTAACTTAAAGAGAGCGAAGCACAATCGTGTTTTTTCGTACCGATTAATTCCTAGAATTAACGAAGGTCAGTTCGATAATTTTTCGTCGACATCGAATATGAAATCGTAAATTCCTCGCAGCAAAATCATCCGGCACATACCGGACACATTTTTTTCTTTTATAATATCATATTAATTTTTACGGAGAAAAAGATTAATAAAGTATATGTAAATTAAATAATGTCTAAAGAAAGGATTTAAAAATTTCTTTCTCGCGACAGCCGCTATAATTGTGCATGACTCCTATTCAAACCGGAACACGTTTCGGTTTACCCGGGTAAATTAATCCCCTTTGGACACGCGCGTATTGTCAGAGCGATGAAAAGTCTACTCTAATTATCCCTCGTGTAAACGGAGCCTCCCGTCGATTTCTCGAGAGACGGACACAACGACGTTGCTCGTAAACAATGACAATAGGGCCTGCGAGCGAAGCCCAGGCCCTCATGATGGCCGTCGAGATCCGTCGAGTTAATTAATCGCCCCGAACGATCTCCATTGAAATGGAATCTGGATAAATTTTCCGTACTGATGCTGCCGGGCCGCTATAGCATGTGGGCATTATCTTTACGACCTCTCAAAGAAGAGAGGAGACGTGGACGGGGCGGCGGGCGGGGACGCATGCGCGCGATACGGCGGCTGTACCAAAACCGGAGAACCTGTTATCAGAGAAACAGTGGCTGGGACCTGGGGCCAATTATCATACAGGCGAGATTCGTGCAAGTCTCGTCTGCCCGAGTGTCACCCTCGTTCGTTCTAAATTTCGACCGTTTCCGATATCGTCACATCCGCGTTCATCAACGTGCAATCACGGTTCCCCATAAACACGCCGGACTTTTAAATCTAACGTTATTTTCAGTACCCGACTAACCGAAAATTACAATTGTGTCGATCACATTGTCGATCTAACTGTCGATGTTGACGTAGGCTGTGTCCTACGTTACACGTGCGGATAGGAATAATAGACTGACATGACAATGCATTTTGCACGCAACGTGTTTTCGATACGCAGTGTTTTTATCGTTTACTAAGAGTGTCGAGACATGTAAAGACAGCAACCAGTCCGATGCGAGATTAAATGCCAAACGCAAGTCATCCGAGAGTGACTTTGAGAAAATGCATCTCCTTTCGCCTTTACTCTTTAACAACAACGCGGCTGGAAATTATTATGTGGCGCGATTTATAAAAGATATTGCGCGTTAATCGCGCGATTGCACACGATTTGCCATCTTCGAAAAATTTTCAATTTGCCCGACATCTTTCTGTACATACGATCATGGAAGTCTGGAAGTACAGGGGTGATACTCTTCGAGGAGAAAGCTACCGTTATTATCAGACCACATAGAATTTGTATCGAGCCATTAAGAAGAGACAGCGATGATTTATGAAAATCGACGGACACATTAATTGCCTGTCGATATAATTTATCAGATGGTGTTTTTATATCCGCGCAGGCGCACAAGTTGCTTTGTGCGCGAGGAAGCGGGCTAAAATAATTTCGTCAGTTGTAACGAAACATGCGGCGGCTATTTAATCACGATACGGCATAATGAGGCAGATTCGATACTTGTTCCTGAGGTAAGTCTCCGTTAACTATTTTCATAAAGAGCCTTACAGACTCCCATTATTTATAATATAAAAATAAACGATAAAAATCGGCTACTAAGAGGCAAACACGTGATAATAGGTGCAAATAAAAATTATTAGCGCGATTAAAAAAAAAAAAAAAATTAAATAATATTTATTATATGTTTTGGTCCATTTCATGCCATCTTCGATAAAGTTTTGTTTAGATAAAATACAATAAATGCATCTTTCACATAACAAAAATCGCCAACGACGGAGAGCAAGTAAAGAGAGCAAAGAATTTTCCAATCTTTCTGACTTTTCTTTACGGCTGTCATTCATAAGAAATTACGATTGTCATTTTATCTATTATTGAAATTTTACTGAAAATGGTTCAAAGTGGACTGAAACGTATTATAATAAACATTATCTGAATCTTTTTTTAACCGATATTTTTATTTGCCACTATTATCACATATTTATCTTTTATTAGTCCCTTTTTATTGTGTTTATTTATATTGTTTATATTATCAAGAGCCAATTTCTATTTATTGTTATTTTATTCATATTTATTATTAAAAAAAAAAAATCGAGCAATATTTCATATATTTACCGTAACTTAAAATAAATAAATAGCAATGATATTACCGCAGGTATGTTGCGACGAAGCGCTCGTATAGCGCACCGTATCTCGTACGTTTATTGCACTCGCAGTTATCAGATAATCAAAATAACATTATCGCGCTAGTGCTCGAAATCTCTGCGAAAAGCCATCGGAGTCATTCGTCTCGAATATCGGCCTGGCGTTTCGTCCTGGCGCGAGGCCCACGTTTGCTTTCGACGCCGTCATTTTCTCCCGTTCTCACGATCTTCTCGCGTCTCTCCGTACTCGTGTTGCTCCTCTTTCGATTTCACTCACATCGTTTACCGTCTCTCCATCGCGTGGCGGCTCTTAAAATCATGTATTTCCGTGGCCGGTCCTTTTTTTTCTCCATTCTCCGAGTTTCGCCGTCTGCGACCATCTCATTCTCTTACCCACAATTCTTTCTCTCTCTCTCTCTCTTTCTTTTTACCTCCGCTCAAGAGTCCCGGTGTAACAATGGCTGCCCTCTAATTATCGGAAGACCGCGGCACTTTAAAGAGATCCCGAGAGCCCATCACGAGACTCCGTTTCGTTCGCTCCTTAAAATTTCTTTTTTCCCTTCCTTATATTCTCCTTCTCTCTCTCTCTTTCTCGCGTCTGAGACGTCAGTAACGAAAACAATCAACATAGCCGATTTGTTCGTGGAAAATTAGTTTTGTCTCGCTCGAGAACATCTACCGCGAGTCCTGTAGCAGCTGTTGGTTCCTCCGTCAGATCCTTTGCCCTACAAGGTGCGAGAAATGAAGGAAATGATCGAAATCGTTTGCACCCTAAAGTAATCCTATAATTTAAGGGGAGACGCTCGGCTTTCATGTTTTATCGTAAGGATATATTACACAAAATTAGGGTCTCCTTCGTTATTTAAAATGTAACCGTGGATATAAATAGCTTCGATTTTCTAGCGTTTGGTCTGATCGTGTAACAAGGATTTATGACGACGATCCCGAGATTATGACAGGATCGTCGACGGTGCTTTCCGATCGGCGAGAAAGATCGCGAAAGAAGGGAGGAAAGCCACGCCGATAAAGAGAAAATAATATCGGCTCTGTCGTACAACGAGAAGCGCGAGCTGGAATGGGCGTAACCCAAACGGGCTCTTGCGCTTGTACCTGTTGCTCGTTGTTTCCTATTAAAATACTCTCGGCCGACCTACACGCGGGAAAGGAGTCGCTCTTGCCTGCGCGTTAGTAACCAATGACTAAGAACGCGACGGAGAGCAGTCTTTTCCACCCTTTCCACGCGGTTCTTTCTCTTCCTCGTTCGAGGGGGCTCCCTCTCCTCGGCATCGCTCCAAAGAGAGGCCGCCTCTTCCAAAAGAGACGCCTAGAATCTGATGCAGCGTTTCCGGGTGAGAAACTCGTAAAGTCCACACTTTCTCGTTCATACTTGCTTGATTTATGAGATTGTAATTTCCGGCGGGAGATAGAAAATCATAAACTTTCACATGATTTTTTAGATTTATTGAGAGGTAATTCGTGTAACGTTTTTTTAAAATATAATATGAGATTTTATTTTATTTTATATATATATATTTTTTTTTTTACAAAAATGTGTTACTATTAATCGCATACGTCCTTTTTTTAAGATAAACTTCTCAATTAGCTCTTTTATTCCACGTTTTTCTCTTTTTTTTGTTACGTCCTAGACAGGATTTATTGTCCGAATTTCACTGCTTCCCCCATGCTTTTTATCGTCCTTTCTTCTTTTATGTCATCTTTTTGTGAGTTTCTATTAGCGGTTTGTATTTCGGGCAGATGTTTGTAGGGTACAACGTCTTTTACACGCTAGCCAGTTTTGGCCTCTCAGCGGCATTGTATCCGCCGAGATATATAAAAGATTGGGGTAGAGATTCTTTCGAGCTCTTAGAGCAACGACACTGCGACTGGAAAGGTGTTTACTCTATTTGGGACAAGCCGCTATCTTAAGAGGATAGAGGTGAATCGAAATTCTTTGAAAAAAAAGAAAAAAAGTTTCCCCGAAAAAAAGTTTCGACAAGACTGTTAATTGCTTTTCTTAATAAATCTGTAAACAAAATATAAAATTGCTATTCCGTCTTTACCTAGATCTGACACTGTATACAAGTGAATTCAAGGTTCTTCCGTGACTCTTCTTTTTTTAAAGATTATTGGAGAAATCTTACTACTAGTTAAAAGGAACCGGTGAAGCTATCCGTCTTAATAACTTCATACTTTTATTTCGATCGTGCGTCCGACGAATAATGGAGTCATAAAGCCTAATACAAGCGTAGGGTTTTTAGGCCTGTACGGCTCGATTTGGAGAATCTCAGGTAATTTATCTAAGGGCGGCGCATTCAAGAAAATTCCCTTGAACTTTGCCGCAGTCAAGACGTATATAACGTATACAGATTGAATTTTCGGGTTGATAATGAGAATAGAGGACGACGGTTAAAAAAAAAAAACGAAAACCGCGACATCGAACCATGGAATGAAAAAAATGATGCTCATTATTAAGAATTAAAAATGATTAAGAAGAAATTTCTTTTTTTTATTATTATTATTTTCTATCGATTTATCGATTTAATAAAAATTGCGTACGTGCAATATATTTCACGTATCTGTGGAATCTGACGCGAAAGACAGCGTCATAAGATCTCGTGTGACAGCATTATTGTTGTGACATCGGTATGGCGGTATTATTACTGTCGCATTATTGTTCTTAAAACGTCCCGTTGAATGATGAAGCTAATGATGTTTTATTAAAAGTGCTACAGCGTGAAAACTGCGCGCTCAGAATTCACGGTGGGCTATAAACATTTTTACGGTATCTCTCCGCATCTGTCGTTCGCGATGAAGGAAAGAAAGGCGAGAAAGGGACGACCCGCGAGTAAGGCGAGCATAAAACGGGAATTCACAATGAATCCACATTGGTTTTGTCTCCGCGTCGTTCTCTGCTCGTGTTTTATGTGCATCCTGTAAGCAGATTCCCGCGTGCAATCGTGACGCAACGCAATTTCCGGCATGGCGCTATTGTTGGCGACCATTAAATTATATATAGTTATACATAAAATTATAATTATCTCAAATCGTAGACAATTCTACGGAACGATTTATATAGATTTATAGAGGTCATAGAAAAGATTCAATCGGCATACAAATAAATGTTTTTTTTTAACTGGCCGACCGTATTGCTCTGCTCAGCCAGACGTGATTCCTGTCGTTTGTCCGACTCTCATAAATAAAATGATAGTATTGTCGCACATCGTTCGCTAACATCGGCATCGCGTTATCACGCGCACCAATTTTTACTATACATTTATCCTATAATTCCGAAATTATGGAAATAGAGAAAGTGAAATAAAGCAAGAGAAGATTTGTGTGCGATTGATAATGCAAGAGAAAGATACATACCTGAATTCACAGAGTGGGAGACGATTTCGCATCAGATACCTTCTTAGATTCGCGTCTTTTTTTTCGAAACTCGCGTATTTTCCGTAGCGTTGCCGGGGGTCGTGGTGATCACCTTGCTTCTTTTTTTCTCCCCGTCTTGACAGCGCCGGATCGTGCGAGGCATACACGGGGGACGACGACCCGACACGGCGAGACCCCCTTAAAACCGAAAACATACGGCATACAATTACGACGTAATGATATATAATTAATGGAATTCGCTCGAAGGCCCCCTATGGTTGTTATATGGCACGCTTGTTTTCTCGAAAAGCACAGGGAACTGCGAGTCCATATAAACGGAGGGAGAGGGAACTCGGCGAGATCCTCTGAATAAAATTCTCATCGCTCGCATATATATACTTTACTCATCGTGTGTATATATGTATTTATCGGTCGCGAGATATTCGCATGCCACGAGACTATAAAAGAGCAGAGAATTACCAAGATTGCAACATACTAATTTTCGATGTCACGAACAGCGCCCAAGCGGCACCGGAAACTTCCCTGATTGTCGAAACGTGAAAGAAAAAGAAAACTCATCCGAATACGTATGTGTGTGTATGAGCCGCGTTTGTTTATTACTTGTTTATTACAAACTGTTGTTATATCTCCGACATTCTATTTATCGGACACCAATCATATTTATATTCAATGCAAATCCTCGATCGCGATTAATGATCGATTCGTGCAGTAAAACGAGATGACTCAAATGCTATTCTTAAGATTTTCTTCTTCGATAGAGGCAACAAGATTATTAGATCTTGAAGATATCTCTCTCTCTCTCTCTCTCTCTCTCTCTCTCTCTCTCTCTCTCTGTCTGTCTCTCTCTTTCTCATTCAGGTAGTATCTCGAACATTTTCTCTTAAGCACGTCAATGTATACTCGCGAGCATCCACACCAGACACACTCCTCGTACATCAAGTTCATCTCAAATTGACCGGTTCGATCGGCCGATTCATCCATGAAATAAAATATATGCCTGTGATGAAATCCAACTTTCGCACGCGCATGTATATCGCTTATCGCTGTTTCTCGGTGATATTACATCATGTTATAGAAACAGCATGTTGTCTGTCTCGTTTCCATTTTTAAACAGCAATATTTTATCTCACAGAACAGAGATAACATAAAATATTTAGATAATTAGCGAATGATCAGCGATTTGAAATGTATGAATAATAAATCCCGCATTACAACTCTATGATATTCTCGACATTGTCTTACTTTAAATTGAAGTGATCAATTCGTTCCATCAATCTCGAGTGTGCAGCTCCGTAAAGCTTTCCGTGTTATAATTTGCGAAACTAAACCCACGTGCTTGAAGTTAATAAATTTTAGGCACAATGCATAGGGAACGTACTAAAAAAAAAAAAAAAAAAAAAAATCTGCAACACAACGATGCGATATCTTGTTTTCCACCGGGCGTAGGCGTACAAGCAGTCAATTACACCGCTCGTGTCGAACGAATTCAATTAATCGAACGATTCAATCGGATTCTCAGACGGGCTTTAACGTAAGTAATTTTTAAATTCATCCGCATCTTCGTGTATACCGCTCTTTTATCTCCTTTTTCGCTCCACAAAAAGCAAAATTTGTAGTTTCAATCTGACAAGTTAATTGTGCGGGAAAATATTGATATATCTGATACGCATACTTTTACATAGAATTTGTACCGCTATTCAACAATGGCTCAGTTATTACATCTATTACGTAGTCGATAACAAAATTCTTCGCAGTATACGATCGATTGACATATACGATCGACATTGCGGGATATAGGTTTCTCTCGATTGCATTAAAAATCTATATCTCTTTCATCGTGCGGGGAAAAAGGATGGATAAAAGGATCGGTGTCCATTACTTATGGCGAACATCGCGGATCGAGACAGTAACAAGTGCTCGCGATATTCTCGATATCATCGCTGCGCTATCTGACGCGCCATCAAAAAGTGCTTAAAGCGGCAAAGAAATGCAGTGGCGTTTTCGCGGATATAGACGTATGGCGATCTGGCGTTCGAGAAAGTATCGGGCGGGCGGGTAACTTTCAAATTAAAGCAAAGCGAGGTGGCCGACGAGTGGCGACCGAGAGAAGAGCAGACCAGGAGGATATAACGCGCGGAGGAGGAAATGAAATGGAGAAGGAAAGCAAGGAGCAGAAAGGGAGTAAGAACGAGGGAAAAGAGCAGGGGAGTGACAGAGAGAGAGAGAGAGAGAGAGAGAGAGAGAGAGAGAGAGAGAGAGGAGGAAGAGAGCGAGAGAAAGAAAGACGAAGAAAGAGATAGAGAGAAAACGAGAAAGAAGCACGGGCGGTGAGCAAAAGAGCGAGAGAAAGAGGGATCGAGAGGAGGTAGAGATCGTAGAGGTAACATCGTAGAGGCTGTGGGACCCGATCCCAAAGGTAGGAGGACTCGAGTCGTGGCCGAGGCCAGTCCATCGCGGGCCCTCCTCTCGACCGAACACATACGCGCTTTACTTTCCGCCCGCTCGTTCAAATTCCCATGCGCCGCTGCTCTCGCCGTCGAACTCTCCGCCGAGTCGAGAATAACCCTCCTGGTGTGGCTGGCTGGCTGGCTGGCTGGTTGGCTCCCCAAGTGGCAGGAGCTCGTAAGCCCAACGCGATCGCGGTTGCCCGTAGCGCCGATGGTGGTGGTGGTCACGCCGTGATGATGGTAGTGGTGGTGATGCCGGTGGGCCGGTGGTAGTAGTAGCGGTGGTGGTGGCGGTTACCTTGAGCACCAGGTTGTATCGCATACCTTGCACAGTTACCCTCTGCTCTAGTTCCCGCGCGCGGCCAGTGTTGCGCACGCGACGCGAGAGCGAGTCGACGACAAGCCGCGATAAATCGCATCCGATCGCACTCGATGCGTTCAAGATTACTCGACGCGTGTTCCCTCTTTGTTTCGCATAAACGCTCCCGACCCTTCGAAAAAGTTTCTGTCGCCTCAGAAAGAGAGAAACGCGATGACATCTTCGTCTTCGCGCGGTCGAATGATGAATACTGACGTGCCGGAAAAGACGACTTTGATTAGGAACGATGATCAGTGAGGGAAGACGATGACTTTCGCGAGTATTGATCCGTGAAACGCAGATACGATCGATTGCCTGAATCATATCGTTGATCGCGAAACAATCATTGGATCGATCCGAGTACCGATAAAGCGAAAACGTCAACGAGCAATATCGCTGATAACCGAATGCACGACGCGCTCTCGGATATCGAGTCGGGATTGAAGAAAAAAGGAAACACCGGACAGGAAGTGGCGCAAAGGAGCCTCACGAGGAATATTCTTTGCGTCGCTTTGTTCGCGACGAGGCGCTACAAGAGAGTCGACGAGGCGTAGATTCAAAAGGACTGACACGGCAGAACAATAAGACAACGAGACAATAAGAAACCGGTAGCGGAGCTTCTCTCTTCAGGAGGGTGCTCTTCGAGCACTAGAATTCTTCGTTCGGTACAAGCAAGCCGACCGACGAATGGAAAAAAGAAGAATAACTACGAAGCGATGCGAAGCGAGCGCATCTCTCTCGTGATTGCCGGACGATCGATCACGGGTTTTTGCGGTTTGCGCGATCTCGCCGACGCGATCTCCCCATCGTCGGAGGAAAGGATCGTTAAGCGTCTCGCGCAGGAGTGATACGATGACGATGAGCCGGCCGATAAATAATCTCGGCATCGAAATCTCTTAACGAGACGATGACGACAAAGATCCTCATCGCGATGATAATCGATCGACATTGTCGCGTGAGACTGTCCAAGAAGATCGTCGTGTCTCGGCGATAGCGTGAGCCGCGGGTATCTGCGATCTGCAGCTCGAGTATAAAGCGCATCTTGGTACTTGGTACTTATCTTTTTAATTAGTATCTTTTCGCTAACGAGATCGACGTTCGCGCGCCTACTCTATTAGGATAACCACCGATTCGCCATATCTTCTCGGATAAAGACGTCTACTGGATTAGGATAGTCGACTTTCTAGAATCGGGTCTCGTCCGCGCTTTCGTTCGCGCCTCATTAAGGTGAATCGAAGGTGGATCTTACTTAAAGTTACGTTCCATTCTACAGTATACCGCGGGGATTCGCCTCGTCGAAGACGAGAAACGCACGCGTCGACTATGTTTCATCGCGATTGCGGTTGTGACCTCCCGCTGATCGAATTCACGGATCGTGGGCCTGCTTCGAGTCCGATCTTAATTATCGCCGATGGAGGTACCATTCGGGGCACGCGATCGATGCGCGATTGAGAACGTGTGCGAGAAAACGAATCGTTTCTACAGTCCAGCTTAGTCACCGCCAAGAGGAAAGAAGGCGAGAATCGGGAAAGAGTATTTGGAGACTGTAAACACTCTCTCTGCGGTGCAGTGCGGTGCGGGACGAGAGTGTTAAGCGCTCAAACACTTTAGAAAATCCAAATGTTGGCTCTACAGTTCGGCTCTTTCGCACCTGTACAATGCGCGCGGCTTTGTACCGCCTCGAGGTGTTAACGAGAACTCGGAGTGATTATAGCGATCGGAATCGTGACAAGAGACTTCTCATGATGTCGCTGGAGGATGGTGTTGGATAAACACCAAAGACAAAGTTTCGTGTTATAAAATACATCTCGTTGAGTTTGAAAGAAAAAGAGAGAAAGATCGTCGTATTTGTCGGTCGGAAATTGCACACACGACAGATCCCACACCGATCCGACTCGACAACGGAACGGGGTCGGTCCCAGTTCCGTATGACCGGCTTCCGGTGAGCGTCGGATTTATCCTCCAATCGTCCGACCTGCCGTTGCTGATCGCCGAAGCGTAAATAGCGTTGTCGCGTGCACGTCCGCTTTTTATACATTCAATAACAATAAGGTGATTGTGATGTAAGAGATGCGTTTCGGCGATATCGCGACAATCGCGATAGCCCTTCTCATTTTTGGGCAAGTCCAGGAGTCACGACGAACAAGGTGAGAGAAACATTTAATTAAAACAATAAACCCGGATTAATATCAACGATAAATATATATAATAATCGAGGATATAGATAGAGTATGTAAAAGAGTTATGTAACGAGATAAAATTAAACAAACAATCAATCGACTAACAATGTAGTCCCACCTTCTGTCAGTGATTTCCGTTGCAAAAGCTGCGAACGTTTCTAAATTATATCGTACCGTTAATGAAAATGTTAATTTTATTAGTCGATCGACAAGGCTAAAAACTGCAGCGTCGATCGCAATCGTATCCAAATTGAAATAAACAACTAACAAACACGAGACACAAATCGGAAGGGAGATTCTCGCGAGGTCGCGACACGCGTGACGCAGACACGTGCTGAAAGCCCGTCACACCTTGTCAAAATCGAATGCTCGCGCAGCCGTGATAAAATCCGACGAGCCGTACGATCGTAATTAATTTATGCGTGTGACGGCTGCGTTTTTCGCGAGGAATAGAGACGTGAAAAAATTCCGAAATTTAAATAATGGTTAACGAAACTACCATCGATGAAAAAAATGTCAGAGCGCGTCGTAATTTATTACAAGGACATTTCGAAAGAAATTCGAGAGAGAAGGAAAAATCTGTAAAGAAAACTTGCTCGAGATATGTACAAAGTATTTTGTTATTAACGACCGTAACTTTATGGTCAGGTTCAGCATTGAAAGGTGCATACGAATCAAAAAGATTCATATCAAGAAATTATTTATATGACCTTGTTTTCAAGTTATAATACCAGTTTTGTGATTTAATAACGCGAGACACTCCATATATACACGATCGTTCCTTCGGCTGAGTTTCCTCGCGATCGTTATTAGCGGACAATTTCGTTTTATATCGGACGTTCATGGACTACTGTCTCATTCGTCGTCAACAGAATTAACCAGCATCGCGCGCATGTATAATGACGATAACGCGACACTTTACGAGATCGTCATTAACATCGTATCTAACGAGTTAACGATCCGCGCGATAAATCGATCGCAAATTACCCGAAAGCCTTCGAAATGAGAATTTTGCCATGGTCGCCATACGCGAATATCGCTCGTACATATTGCACCGACGACACGATTGAAGGTAAGGACACTTTGTCCAAGCGTCGCGACATTTCGCGCGTATCTTTTTGTCCTTTTTTTTTTTTCTAAATATTGGTATCTGAAAAGTGGAATAGAAAGTATCAACCGACATGTTGTAGACTCGAATCGCAATCTCCGCGACTGAATCGGTCCAAGATCGACTAGCGATTAACGGAGGCGATTGGAATTTCCGCCGTAACTTAATACCCGGTTACATAAACCCTCTAATGATTTAATATGCACAAGAACGACCGTCATTCGGGACTAATTACGGATGCCGAACAAAATGAAACGTTTATGTAAACGTGGCACGTAACGCGTGATTGCGGACCGACCGAATTTAATGTTATGTTATTTAGGTACGAAACGGCCATCGGGGAATCGCTCGTTGCCTTTTACGAGCCACTTGGCTATAGAGCCGCGTAATGAGCGCGTTAAGTGAATGAATGAAGAAGCGGCAAGCAGATCCGAGGCCGATCGAGGAAACGAGATCATTTCGATCGACCAGCGCACACATCCCGCGAAAGAGATAAAATAGCAACGGAATGAAAAGGAACGGTAGAATTCATTTTAATTCCGTATATATAATTAAACATAAGAGTTACGTAGCATAAAATTTCGCGATTATCAATATAAATTCCCCGATAGCTCTTTAAAAATCTTTTACGAAGTATGTATATATACATTTGTTACTGAAGGAGAAAATATGAAGAAGTGTTTTCGGCCGAAATATATTTAATCAATATTTTGAAGGACATTTCTGTCCGTTGCAAAAAAAAAAAAAAAAAAAAAAATGTCGATCGCGTTATAGATTATCAAAAATTAATGATGCGGGAGACAGGATGGTAAATGATATACACATCTCTGCGCAGCATCGTGGATGTCGTCACGTGGATATCGCCGTCAGAAAATGTAACATGACACGACATCGTCCGAGCCGATTAAAAAAAAAAAAAAAAAAGTAATTGTCGTTCTTAAAAAGTTACGCGTATTTAATTCGAAGACGTGTTTCATAATAATGATCTCTCGGATAACTTTATACCCGGTGTGATTTTTGTTCTTTGTACAGATTATCGCTTGATAATCTATAAAGCAACAAGTTGCGAAGACGCTTCGATCTTTCTTCGTCTTAAATAATTACTGTCTTTGCCGTTAGAGCCTTGAAAAAAAAGAATCATCCAAATTCGCTCGATCATTACATTCCCGCTGCATTGTAATGTGTCACGTTGAATTGATTATAATGTATACTACAATAATCCAGCGTGTACATTACGATATAAGATCAGAGAGCTGTGCAAGAAAAGATTAGAAGGATAATGATCTCCCGATGCAACACTGACGGCCATCCATCATAATCTGTCGTGGCTCGAAATGCTATCGATAAAAATGTAGTATTAAATGAGCGATACTTAACGGAACGCCAAGTATTAATCTGAATTATGATTTCTGAACGATCGTACGCGAGAAACGTAATACGCAGGTGTAGAAGGATTCTCATCGATCATCGTGAAACGGGTAGCCTCGAGCACAAAATTTTCCCATCATGTTTCGCGCGCTTGTCCGTACGATACGAATCGGATCGAATCGATTGTACTTGGAAATATTAATATTCAACATCTGAATCTATGCTCGAGTAGAATCAGAAAAATAATAATTTGCATTGTGTAGAATTAGTCGGAAAAGACGGTTAGATATATCATGGATATATAATATTATAATCGCCATTTTATACATCTATTTGAGATCATCTTAAATTATGAACTTTCGACAATTATAATCTCCTTGATAAATAATTAATAATAATAATAATTTGAGAAAAAAAAAAGAAAAAAAAGGTTTTTGTTTTTCTGTCATGCGAAGGGGAAAAATTTGATACGAATCGGGGAGCGGTTTTGCGATTCGAAACTGTTTACGAATATTTCGATTCCATCACTATCGTTGAAAAGGAGCACTTCCACACGGAAGAAAGAGAGAGAAAGAGGAAGAGAGAGAGAGAGAGAGAGAGAGATCTGTTGACGTTTACAAATAGCTGTGAAAAGGCTCGTACATTGTAGGCATGCATGATAGGCATGCGTATCACTTTCCGGGCGCGGAGATCTCGCGACCGGAACACATGTCGGATACTATCGGTGCGACAAGAAGCGCGATCGGTCGTCCGCGAAGCCGAGGGAACCCGTCGATCGTTTGTCTTTCGACGATCACGCGACGGCGTGGAAATTGAACCGACCGCGACCCAGGTTGAATCGAAGGGACATTCCGACGCGCCGTGGATCGGATTTAATATGTTTATGATAATACGTTGTTCGCGATCGCCACGCGTGACGTTCACGTGTATCCTTTCGTTCCGGTCCGCCGAATCCTTTAACGCGGTGTGCCCGATCTCTTATCCCTCCTACTCCCAACTCCCTTTAACTCCATTTAAAGCACAGCTGTTTGTTTAACGTATCGGTCAACACGCGTGATTAATCGACGCGCGTAATTCAACGATATTAAATCCGAAACGGCGTCGACGCGCCTAATTACACGTGTCTCCCTGTATAAACCCGCTGATTCGATTATGAGGATCCGTCTCGTGCGGCGTGTTCGATGATCCTTAACGAGACCCTCGGGACGAAATAATTTAGTATCTGTTTAACGCAATATATTTTATAACGGCTATTATATACGTTTCTACGAGATGAATCGAGGTGTAGCAGCCAAACTCTATCTGTAGCATGTTATGCGGAGAAAAAGAGAAGAAAGGACGAGCATTAAATTAAAATCCAACGGTGTTAAAGTAAGCCCGGGCCCTCCCGCGGCGAGGATACTGGTAATACCATTCGGTGGAGTATTATGGTTCGGTAGTAGTATTCCGTCTTTATCCGATGCCCCCCTCCGATGGTGAACCCGTTGACGCTTATTACAAGCGCCTTGGTGCGTACAGGTGCGTCGATCGCGAGAGAGAGAGAGAGAGAGAGAGAGAGAGAGAGAGAGAGAGAGAGAGAGACAGAAAGGATTTACGGAAGAACATCCTTCATCATCTTTGAAGCTATTCTTGACACAACTATAAAGACCCGTGCACAGTCGAAGCCGGGGATAATGTTTACAAAAAACGATGCGCAATATTTGCGCTGACTCAGCATCGATGGTTCTACAAAGAACTCGCCGGGCGTAAAAGGATTCGTTAAACGATCCGGCATCGGAAACGGTCGAAGAGAATTTGTCCGCGTAGTGTATCGAACTGGATTAAAAATCTTTCTTCTTTTAAGGATTGATAGGAGCGTGAAGGGGAAAATCAAATAAATCAAATTAAACCTGACGATTATAAATCAAATCAATTTTTTATGATTCGCACTCGTCAAAAATCGAATTTTTATCAATTCTCTCATTAGCGATTATAGGATGGAAGGATGAAGCGAGTCTTTAGTGAACCATGAGCCGCATTTTTTCGCGAGCATTGTAAATATCAGTAGCGGCACTTTTCGCAGCAGCGTCCGATATACAACATATCTCGAACGCGATTCTCGCGTCCATTCGCGGCCTCAAATGCATCGTGAATGCCGTGTCGGCGGAAACTTATCGCGGTCGTTTCCCGCGTCGTAAAACTACCCGCAAACTTTCACGGTCGATGCAGTACCACCGTGACGAAGCCTGACGTCGCGTACTCGCGGGTGCGACAAATTTGTCGCAAAAGACGAACGACATGAATTCCCATTCTCTTCCCATGCACAAGTATCTGCTTCATGTCTTCAATTCATAAATTAAACGTATAAAATCTCTCTTCTTTTTTTACGTTTAATTTATTTGTCATACAAATGATGCGTTATTTCGAATAGAAGAAAAAATATTGTCCCCGGGATACTGTATCGCGATAAAAAGAAACGCAGCACGTCTAGCTCGGAGGGATACGAGGTATCACAATTCTCGAGGAGATATATATCGTTCCACGAATATACAGGGTGTTCAAAAAACCATTCAATATTTATATACCATAGTAGATAAGATCATTTTCAGCATGATACTTCGTAACTGAATAATCAAATCGCAAAGATCCGCATCGGTTGATGACAACTGACTGACTGCCGGTGAAATCTTTTGTTATGAAGTATATATGGAAATTGAATGACAACATTCAGAACGCGGTTTATAAATACTGAGGTAAACATCGCATTCGACACGTAAAAGTGTGTCAATCATGATGCTAACATACAAAAATGTTTACATCTCAGAAACGTTTAAGTTTTCGACCTATGTTTACTAAGATTTTTTTACTCAGTATAGTGTATCCTATATCTACCATATAAATATTAAATGATTTTTTTTAATATTCTATATATCGAATTTTAAATATCGTATATTCTGTTCAACTCTCTCTCTCTCTCTCTCTCTCTCTCTCTCTCTCTCTCTCTCTCTCTCTCTCTCTCTCGTGGAATCCCTTAGGATGACGCGCGAAAGCGCAAAAACCGAAATGGCTGGTTCGAAGCGTGTTCGAGGAATCGCGAGAGGAAAGAAGAGGCTAGCGTTCGAACAAGCCCGAGAGAAGTGGGGAGCGGGGAAGAGGGGTGAAAAAATTTCGACCAGAAGATCCAATTAAAATAACCAGTAGTCTGGATACGTCGACCGAAAGAGGCATAACGAGAGGAGCGAAAGAGAGAGAGAGAGAAAAGGGGAGAGACAAAAGGCGAAACGAGGAGTCGCGGTTACATAAAGGGCTCGTCTCCCCCCCTCTCCCAAAAAAAGGATAGACGAGGGTATACAAAGCGACATTAAAATATCTCCGAGTGCCCGTGAGCTCGAACAATCGACCTGAACAAATATCGCGACTATTCGTCGCATGCGTGCGATTACGCTCGCGACTCGAGTCGATCGTCTTCGATATTAACTTTGCTCGAAATATTGAATAAAAAAATAAATATAAAATAAAAATATTATAATTCGATTTGTGTGCGCCCCCTTCACGCATGCACAAGCGAGAATCCGCCAAGATTCGCAACCTCTCATCTGAAAATCGTTAGAGAATCCTAAGGGTGCCCGCGCTCGCCATGCCATTAATGCAGTTCATGATCCACGTCTTTATTTACGCCCAGTCGCTTCCGTTAATGAATGACAATTCGCGTGTATACCTGCAATGAACATATATCCCCCGTTATATAAACGATTCAGAAACGAGACGAACACGATGCGTCGACTTGACGATTCGAAAAGCAATTACATCGTCCGGGGATTCAAAGGCGATCGATAAGCTATGATGAATTATATGTAATCATGCAATCATAATCGAAGTCAGAGCGTCGATTGAGAGATACCGTCTAGAAAAGTTCATAAAATACCATAAAATTTAAGTCCATTACAGATTACATTAAAAATTCACAAGAAACGCGGAAGGAAGATAGACTGGATTAGCCGATGAAATTATTTTCATCGAATATGAACGAACGAACCCTCGCTACTAAGAAATACGATCCTGGTGAAACCGACGGGAATAACTTAGACGAGATCCCTCTTTCTCGAAAGAAGAATCGCCTTTTTTCTTCACACTTGCGTTAGAAACGATCCTGACGAGGGAAGCCGCGGAGGGCGTGTTTTTTTTTTCATTCCGGATGGGCGGTATATGATGATCAACCACGAGTAATTTGCTAGGTGGAGACGGAGCTATTTACATTTTAAACTGGCGAACGCTCAAGTATCCTACCTAGCGGACTGTGTGCTGATAAAATTCAAGGATCATTATTTACACGATATTTTAATCAGTGTATAGAGCGATACAGTGTGAAAATTACTACGTATGACGAAAAAAAAAAACTCGATCGGGATATCTATTTTCGTAACGCGAAAGATATCAGCGCACATTCGCGATTACAAATTCATAGAAAATTATGCTAATGATCGTACTCGAGCAAAATCACTTGGAGAAGAGAGAGAGAGAGAGAGAGAGAGAGAGAGAGAGAGAGAGAGAGAAATAGTAGCGACAACTTGGATCTTAGAGATCCAAAAAGAACTATACCGACCGCTTTCTATCTCGCTTTTCGCGTATCTTACGAGACGGAAGCAATCGGTGAGGATGATCCTCTCTCAGGCGAGGAAGTGACAAAAGTTTAATGTATTCAAACTGCCTTAAAGTGACTCGACTCGCGTCAGCGCATCTCGTCCGTAATCGGTCGAGATAGAGAGAATGCCCGCGCCTCCGGATAATCACTATAATCCGCGCTTTCATTATAATTATCACCGTTTATTACGACAGACACTGTCGAGCGAAAGCGAGGGCGACCAGAGCTACGGGACGTACTCTGTCTCTCCGATCATGCACGACCGTTAAGTGCGCCAAATCTAATTAACTTTAATCCGTCGTAATTACATCGACAGCCGGTCATTACCGATTTGAATCGACGGCGGACAGTCTTACGGCCATTTTCGTTTGTTTGCGCGACCACTTGCGATAATGACACCTTTGACCGAACGTACGTGATTGGAATGTACGCGCGAGCCAGGCGTTTCATAAAATTAATATAAAGCGAGTTTTACGGCAAGGGTCGGCGCGATTACGCTCCAATCAATTTTGAAAGTTTCAAGCAAATCGAACCGATCGAAAAATCGACATCGTTCGAAGGATATGACTCTGACGTTTATGATATTTTTGTTCCGTTTTTTTTTCTTTTTTTTTTTCGTATCCTTGCTGACAACTGGTTTTATATCACGGCGACATGCCCGGTTTCATGTAAGAGGGACGAATGGAAAAAACCACCTAGTAAATCTTCAGGCGCCAGGCTTGAGATTTTCGCCACCTTTCCGAGCGTCGAGACCTTCCTACACAAAGATACTCTCGGCATTACCTGCCTGCCAAGAGATTAGATCCCAAAGATACCTGTGCCAACGATCTCGATAATCTCTGTAAGATAGTTTTTAATCTCCCCGACTGTGTAAAATAATGAGAGACATTCGCGAAAAGAATACAACACCTGAGATTAGCAAGAAGCTGCCTGTATCTAGGTAATGTGTCATTTGCTGAACTCCTAAAGAAAATGATAATATATAAGGGGAAAGAAAATTAGTTTGTATCATTAATATAAATATCAAATAATTCTGTTAATGATACATAAAGTAAGTTTAAATGAATAATAATATTAAATTGAATAATGTTTTAATTTATTTTAAATTTAATTATTCGCTTTCCACAATTGATATTCATTTTTTTCTTTTTTTTTTTTTCTTGTAGGTAAATCGATAATAATTAGCCATTAGGCATACAGTAATTTTCGGCACCATCATTTTCAACCTTTAAAATATCTTTGAGAGAGAATCGCGTCGCTAAAGTCGCCAAAATCTTTCTCATTTTTTTTTCTTCCCCATCAACGGAAATAAATTTTATCGATAAAACCGAGCGGGATGCGCGGTTGATGAGATTACGAGTCTTTTTCGCCGTCGAAGTTGGATCGGACTTTTAAACCGCAATGACACTCGAGGATCGAGAGATGCTTTTAAAGTCGCGTCTTTAACTCTGCGCGTTTAATCTCGCGTCTATCCCGTCGCCGGGAATATTCGCGCATACTCGCGGCGCGCATATCCCACTTGACATTTTCCCCATAAAATCGAAACGGAAAAGTCGTAAAGGTACAATATTATCGTTGACGTCGCTTCCTACCGTGCAATCGACATTCTATCGACCGCGTGATACGGATTGTCGATTAAATTCCTCGCATCATCGCGTAAATCAAATTCCAACATCCACGTTCTATAATTTTCTATTGATCTCTCATGCAGCTCTATCTCTCACTGGAAGTAGCCACGCGATAGCATACGGACATATTTATAAAAGCCGTGGTTATATCCCGAGTACTTCGCGCTGGCTGACTTTTCCTAAGCCACTTCTCAATGTGGCCGCTAATAGCATTCCGGGAATATCGCATCGTTCGAATAGCGATCGTTTACCGTTACCACAAAACGGAATCAAGACGGATATCACAACTTCCCATATAATATCTTAATTATCATCCTTTACAGTGTCTCATATAGTTGGAAAATTAATTAATTTCTTCCAAGATATCGTTAGGCGATTGACATTCTTACGCTAATTGACGCAATTGCAAAAATCGAGGAAAAACCCACAGAATTCGCCAGAAACATCTGAAACGAGAAGGTTGGCACGCTGAAGAGAATTCCGGAGAAGTTTGTAATGCGGGTAACGAGTTCTGCGTTGCTGCTATCTAAATCTACTTGCCTCTCTCTCTCTCTCTCTCGAGTGTATCTCTTCCGATCACACGTCCCGAAATGTCAGACCCGTGACCTGTTCTCCGTTCCGCTATCTATTTATCTCTCGCCATCGTATTCTATCGCACGCGCGAGCGACGCATCCTCCCTAGTTATCCCTCTCTCAGGTTGAACCGCATGGTTCGCGAGTTTGTCTCATTCGCGTTTCGTATCCCGTACGCCTTCCAGTTACGTCTCGGTATTTCGGTCTACCGCGAGACTTTAATGAGCTGATCCCTATCGGGACACCGAGTTATACACATGAGTCATCATCTCTGTACGATACTCTGCGAAAGAACGTCTCGCGAGGATCGACGTGATCTGCTTTCGAATCGACTATATGTCGGACATCTGAAGGCCAAGGTAATTTAAAAAAAAAAAAAAATCTTAAAATTCTAAATAATGATATTTCAAATTTGAAAGAGAGATTAGCACGCTTGGCTTTCACGTACGTTTTCTCAAATATTTTTTCCTGCTTTGTCCTTTCCATAGTATCGACATATAAAATTGAAAATTACTCTACATATGTAGCGTGCGAAATGGGAAAAAAAAAAAAAAATTAATCACATATCATAAATTTAGAACTATAATTTAGTCATAAGCATGCGCGCAAACATTTTATTAAAGTTTATTTCTTATACCCAGCTATGCGCTTTCACTTTCTCTCGCCTACTTGTTTCGCCGCATTGTTTCATTTCTGCGAATAATAAAGAATATACTAATCTCGACTTCCTACCAATTCGTGTGACTCGGGAGAGGAGAGCGAGGAGTCATAACGTCCTCCGATAAGGTTCGCGCCTTGAATCGAGCGCTTCGTTAAACATGACTCTTCGGCCTTTATTCGCGCTTGCTCGAGCACGTCGACGTGCGGTAAGTTGCCAAAAGTCCATTGGCAGCAAGTGCGTATACGTACGTGCGTGCCGAGTATAACGCGCGAGGCTATACTTGTCACTCGTAATTTATTCGCTGTCCCACATATTATGCACGATACAATACTTATTCGTCATTTGGAATCAATCTTAATAAACAGTCGGTCCCGCGCCCACATATTCATTCATCGATTACGATTTCGTGGAAAAATCTATGACGGCAAACAAGATTCCCTCAAGCTGCTTATTATCCTACGACACCGCGTCATTATGTATTCTCTTATTATGTTTTAAGATGTTCCCCGTTAAATATTACACCGTATAAACGAAAATTTTTATCAAAAGTAAAATTATATCTAATTTTGAAGACGCGCGATGGCCGTTGCGTTGCGAGTAAAACGAACGAATTCAAGTCGCGTCTTCATTTGACGCGCGTATAATTTTCATTATGCAAATGGAAATATACGCGGACTTTCGCACTGGCAAGGTTAAACCGATCATTCTCTCGACGCGGCGATGATCGTCGTGGGTGGTCAGAGGCGGATCCTGCAGTAGCGCAAGAGCCGAACGCTACCAAGCATCCTCTCTTCGATTTTCTTCATCTCTCTTTCTCCCTTGTGATTTCTCTTTCTGCCTCTCTCTCTCTCTCTCTCTCTCTCTCTCTCGTTTCTTCCTTCTCTGCACCCTTGAGAAATATTACTACCACACGGCCTACGTGCGAGTAATTATCCCGTTAATGCGTCAGATTTTCAAGTCTCTCGAGAGAGTCTCTCGCGTGAGATACGCTCTGGATTGATTGAGAAATTTTCCCTGTCATTGAGATGCTTGCTAATGTCCCCCCCACCCCCTACTCTGCCGCCAATTTCGCATCGTCCCGTCGACGATTTCTGTCTCGAGAATCGCAAAATGACTTGCAGAATTCGTTCGGAGTCGCTGCGCGTGTCGCGTATATATTGTACGAACGACTATAATGTTGCCTTCTCGCTGACAATAGAACAATAGATCCCGTACAATGCGAACCAAATGAGACAAGAAAGTTAAAGAGAGAAAAAAAATATAGTATCGAATTTACGTATATGTATTGAATAAAAAAAGAGGGAAACTTGTAAAACATATTTATCAAATGATTTTTTATTATTATTATTTTTTTTTTTTTTTTTTTTTAATAGTATTTTAATTATTTTGAAATTTGCATATCTTTGTATTTTGGGCGTACCGGAAGTGTCGGCACGCGTCGCGCATCAAAGATTTGCGGAACAATCCGGTATCGATCGAGGTCATCGTTCAATCGATGAGACGACCCGCAATTTCCTTGGCCGAGTCGCATAAACATAGGCGCCTCTTTCGATACAACGAGGGGGGAACGGGCGAGAGGGAGGGAAACATCAGAGAGAGGGATCGGTACTTTAATGCCCGGCTATGATATGATAATGCGCCGGGATTATGTATATAGGTTCATGTATGATAATTTGGCGAGACAAAGCTGCATTGTCGAGACATAAATTGAATCGCTTCTTCTCTCTCTCTCTCTCTCTCTCTTTTACCATCGTCCCTCTCTTCTTATATCGTTCTCCACCCACCCTCTCCCACTCAGATCATCGGAAGAAACGCCCATCGCGGAGAGGGACACACTTGCTGTACACTTTGATACTACACTGTACGAAGGAGAGACTTTCCTTTACGCACTTCTCTTTTCCTACGTACGCGTACGCAGGTAGCCGCGTTGAATGGCCACGTCAATTATCGCAAGTTGGTAGAAACGTTCTTACCGGGACATGTGATCGTTCAAAGTTCTATGCGAGAAGGATTTGTTGCAGCAACTCGAAAAATCGACGCGTTATTCCAACGTCACGCGCTTTAATCCAACCCGATTCGAAGATAATTAGATGGTTTGATAATAAATCTACGCGCCCTTTTCCGAAATAGAAAATAACGGATCGTCGATCCGCAAGCGGATAGCTTATCAAGCTTTGATAAATGATTTCAGATTTAATAATTTTCGAATAATTCGCCGATGCGTATATAACCCGTTATAATCGTCCACCGTTTCTCATCGTGCAGTTTCGCAAGGTCGGAGCTCACCGCGAAATAAGCGGGCACGATTTCGCAGAAGCGGTACATACATCATACGCGCGAACGTATGAATTACCCAGGTTCCAAACTGGTTTTGCACGATGACAAAGGCAACGGAATCCACCTAGGCCATCAGCAAAGAAAGAAATTTCAATTCACAGCGCGCGCGTGCTTATTTTTTATTTGAGAAGAAAGAAAAGATTAATCTCGAAATCACTTATCTCAGTCGCGCGATTACGCGTCGGAGGAAGAAATCATCGTGAGATGCGTCCCCGCGTTTTTTGCCGTTTCTTTCTTTTTCAGGTGAAATGTCAGATATTTATTTGCAAGGGCGCGACACGCCCTTGTTACCGTAATCGCCATCCGGGTGACCCGGTTGCAATTTCTAAGCGCGAATTTACAATCCCACGCTAATCCGCGCAAAATTATATTTCACCCGTTCCCCGGCGCCTTCTGCCGCGACAAAAGCTCGTCTCCCGTCGTATTTTTTCCGATTAACCCTCTTTCGTCGGCCTGATGCTAAGTTATGAATTTCCGGCGATTGCTCAGGCGAAGACTCCGCCCGCTGTATAATATTGTATGTGGGAGTAAATCTTTTCTCCCCGCCGTGCGCATAGACTTTTCTCCCGATCAAAGTAAATTATTTAACGATTAAATTTGCATATACTCATATTTACTTCCTTAAAACGGCACAGATACTTTTATAGGTACTTTCTTAAAACGTGCACCATTTTTATTTGAAATAATGTATCAATATTTTAGACACAATGATAATTATAAGATGGCGGGACAATTTTATTAATTTTTGAAACAATTTAGATATTATTATATTAAAGTTTAAATTGCTGTATTATATTAAATAATCTCTTATTTTTTCGATTAGATTTGGCGAATAATCAGGATAGCTTAATTACATTTCGCAAGCTCGTATATAAGTTTAAACCCGTATATAAATTATATTTATTCTACTTACACCGAAAAACAGAAAAGCAAAGCGCGGTAGGAGACGGATTTGGTATGACGTAGCACTGATCGCGAGAGTAAAAACAAAGAGCAGACGGGACAGGCTTTATGGGAGGAGAGGATCTCGATCTTTCGGGCATACGAAAATCATAAAAAAAAAATTAGACTTTTAAATACGTCTCCCTTTCCGGACTACCTCGAGTACGCGCGCGGCGCGGTCGTATAAACCGTGCGTACCGCAAAAAGCGGCCAGAAAACCGCGGCGGATGATGAATGTCCCGATGGCGAGGGCATCTCGGGAACGATTAGCATAATTCCCGTGTTAACATTTAACCTGGCCGGTCCCGAAATTTCGAAATTGGACGGGGCTCTCCGCGTGGGAATCCGCGCGGACTTACGGAACCGGCAGATACGTTCGCGCCCAGATAATATCACGAAATTATGCGAACCGCTCCCTTCTTCGTCGACCAACCTCTCGTATCTTCTCCCCTCGTTCTCTCCCCTTACCTCTTCATCCACTTTTCTCTAATCCGGGAATACGAGCGTTACGAATTCCGAGAGAGAAATATGGATTTTTTTTTTAGATTCCATTTCAAATTATAGAGTTAAAAAAAAAAAAAATGAGTGCTCGACGGAGATTTCCAAGTTTTCTATTCAATTAATTCACGATTTTATCAAATCGTGTCTCAGAGCTTAAAGGCTAAATTACTCTCTTGTTATCGGCGCGTCGTGGTCGGCTACAACGTAGGCGGCGTCCCATCGATATCTCGTATCGATCCGCGAGACGGGGTAGAATTTATGTGAAATGCCGCAAAATTTCTCACCCCGAGAGTGGTCGCCATAACGTCGATCGACGACGATATTTCTCACTGTGGCGTCAACGCTGATCTTATCTTGGGTCCTTTGAGTCCACCGATGGATCCTTTTAATTAGCCCCGGCTAAGTATAAGCTCCGATCTTTCCGTCTCTCTTTCTCTCTCTCTCTCTCTCTCTTTTTCCTTTGAATCAGTTAAATCTCTACGGACCATCCTACGTGTCCGGCAATAACTCTGGGGTCATAACACGAACGTTCGAGAGCGCAAACACAGTTCGACAGGTTTCTCCCGTTTCTCGCACGTCGCACAATACAAAGATTTCTCCGACAACGAACATTATTTTAGGCTTAGAGGAAAGAACGAGAACCATTAGAACGAAGGGTTCCTCTATAACTTAGATAAAAGCGCTGTACGCGTGGTCTATCGTAAATATCTCAGCTTTGAGACGATTTATCTTCCTTTAATCAATTATTCTGATATCATTTCGATATAACGTGCAGTTGGAAAATTTTTAAGAAATTAATCTCATGATATACAACTAATGATAAATATACTCACACACGCATATGCGGGTACATTTGAATAAATAAAGGTAGCCAATTTAAAGAATATCAATTAATAGCGCCGTACCAAGCGTACGATTAGCGAAGAGTCGTGGTCATATCGAAACCATCGCTCTGATATAATTAATAAGAGGCTCGTATTACGTACAGAGTGCAACGAGAAGATGAAGATAGTCGTAAAGTTGCATGGTACTCGCATATATAGGCGAGAAAAATAAAAAGATCGCGACTGAATGAAAATATTATAAGAGGGCGGAATACGGGATGCTGTCTAGGCGAGAGATCGGGGATGAAGAAGAAGAGGCGGTCGACCTGACATGAAAATTTGATCGGTCTAATTTGTCACGATGTATCGGATGCGTGTACCCGATACTATGGCGAACGAAAAAAACAAGAAAGAATTTGGTATCGCGAAGGGTTAATTTAATTCGTATTCAATGCTAATGGAAGGTGAAGTGTCTGTGATTCCTCATGTGCTTCGAGCAACCTACGCGACGCACCGTCTCGAAGCGTAGCGTCGTGAAACAATGTTGGAACGTCGGAATTCAAGATAGCGCGCCGATGCACGCATCTAAAGTGCGTATCTACAGCAACGACAACGGTCGTTCGATGCCAACAGCGATCGTCGCAATGCGGTCATTCATAAGTCATTCGTAATGTAACGGTTATCGAGAGAGAAAGAGAGATGCGATAAAATTATTTCAACAATAGAATCGAACGCGCATATCGATTATCGATCGATATCAGGGGATACCGCGCAAAAAGGCGTGAAAAATTTTAAGGATTCAATAAACCCGTCATAAATATAGGAATTAGATATACAATTCGACGTCGCGTGTATAAGCGTATACCTGCTTAAAGCGGGTTGGTCACTAAATAACGCATGCACCGGCCCACGCCATATACGACGCATTCACGAGGGGACCACTTAGTAAGTCCTTAATCCTTATCTATGCGTATCGCGCGCATGCAATGCAAAGTGGACACGCGCATTGAATCGAGCTGACAATGAGATCAAGTCGTATCCGTCGGCGCGCCGACTTATCGTACGCGCTTTTAGTGCATATCTTTGTAATTTCAGCGGAAAATCGCGATCTCTGACGTCGGTTACGGCTGTCGTAATAACTTGTCACGAATGCGTTTCCTATTTCCTTCTTAACTTTCCCGAACGCCGATAAATCATCAATCGCGGAGCGCATGGAACTCGATAAATGGGCGAATCGTTGTTACTTGTTAAGCGCGATCGATACGATGAAATGTAGCGGCTAAATTGGCGTATTAAGATAAGTGACAATCCGGTTTAAGGATAAGAAAAACAAAGCGAGCAACAAGAAGTGTCGAGATAAATTCGATCACGAAAAGAAGACGATTAGGAAAAATCTGTTTCGTTTTAAGCTTCGAATAATTTCGCGAGGAAATGAAAGTAATATCACATATGAATAGCGATTTTAATTAGTTAAGAAAATTATTTAACTTTTTCATTTTTATCTTATTTATGAAATTTAGTTAAATTTATTTATTTTAAATTAAACTGTCATTCTATCTTTACTTGTTAATATCGCATTGATTTTACAATTTTTTGCGATGTCACCTTATTTTCATTAACAAAAGAATTTTCATGTCTCTCCTCTTCATATTTCTCTCGCCACTATATAATAAAAAGAGTTTAGATTTATACATCGGTTAAATCACGAATATATCAAGAAGCGATTATCGATGATTCGTCGATGATTCGATTCTTTGAATGAAGGAGGAGTCGCTCCGTCGTGATTGTAGATCGACCCAGTAACATTGTGAGTCATGTCCGTGAAGCACGTTTAATTTTATAGTAAGAACGAGAATGGGCGTATCGAATCTTGACGAAGTAGTCAAGATCGTAACCAGAACGAAAGATCGTTTTGAAGATCGTCGTGGTGGGCATCGTCATTGTTGTGCAGACGAGTCGAACCTATCCCAACTGTGAGCGCACAGGAATGTATTTACACATTGGCCGAAAAAAACAAGATCACGATCACGACGGAGAGGTGTCAAGATTTTCTCGAGAGCACCTATAAGAAAAAAAAAAAAAAAAGATCAATATGTGATATAAATTGATATTCGTAATAACCGAGAAATTACAATGTCAATCTTTTCCCGAATCTTTTATTATAGATTCAATTTAAAGAGCGTCAAAGATTCAAGACGATGTAAATCCGTCCCTACCGGGTACCCCTCTGGCATTTTCGATTAGTCACGGCGTATCGAGTGCTCGAAACCCATTCGCCATGGACCGCCGAGCTGAAATCTCGCTGGCAAAGAAAGCCCGAGCATGTATACGCGGCAAAAACCCACCGGCCGAGATATCGGCCTCGTGTAAGAAAGTGTCTCGAAGATTTGACGCCGGATAAGCATCCACATTGTGGTCCCCTCGACAACGTATATCTCGAAGCCTCTTGACACTGATGGACAAACGGACAAAGCAACAGCGGCGACCGCGCTCATCTCGGATACGAAGTTGAACGAATTCCGTCAGGGCGACAATCGGTGATAATAGCGTTCACGCGGGGATGAAACTCTCTCGTAGTAAAAAAAAAAAAGTGAATCTATATTCCTCTAAAAAACAACTTGTCGTGAACCCTGAATAAACTGCATTGAAATATCCCCGCGTCGTTGACATTTAAAATTAAAATGAGTTGAAGTAAATTTTCCTAGACAATTAATCTTGTTACACACAAGCGCGTGACACACACACATCAGTAAATTATTTCACGATTTCCACATTCTCGCACGTGGGGTTGCAACGTGCGCCGCTCGCGATGCGGGAAAGATATCTCCGCTAAGTATATCTCGAATTTACAATCGCGAGTCGTGAATCTGCGGACTAGATAAGGGAATGATGCATAGGTTTCGTTGTGTGTTGATACGCTCGGCAGAGCTCTCTCAATGACGAAACGGTTTAAAGAGACGCGTCGTCTCGAGGCTTGTAAATTACAGAATGCAATTTACAGAATGTTTCTCCTTTCATCGAACACACGATTAAAGGTATGCAAAATCCAGGTGCGGAATAAGAAGAGAGAGAGAGAGAGAAATGTGAGTTTCAGGATTGTATAATGACGTAATCTTTGCACTTTGGAAAGATTATCTTGTTCCGGCTAAATATCTCGTTACTATCTCTACCGAGATAATGATGAATAAAATATGGCAATGGTGAACAATTAATAACTGTGATTTTTTTTTTTTAGATAATTCCAATCACGATAAGTGGTTAGATAACTAATATAGCCGTCAATTTGAATGATTATAAAATGGCTATTAATTTAATCGTTAGAACGTATCGCAAATTATTCGCTAGCATAATTATATCTTGATCTCAATTCTGCGTATATTTGAAAATGTATAGTCTGCCTGAAAAGCGGCGTAGTATATAAACAATAAAAGATTCTCGATACAATCGCGTTAATTAGACTGAACTCGCTCGATTTTATTCAGCTACAAGCTACATCGAGATCTTGAGATACATACACGTATGTACCGATCTCTGTAATTATTAAGTCTCCTACTGTCTCTCTCTCTCTCTCGTTCTCCCTCTTGTTAAATATACCCCGTGATAAATGCAATTGATCACGTTAGATGGTATTTATCCACGCCTTCGCGATATATTCCTACAATGTATGAGTGAAACGATTGAAAGGATTGCGCTGATTTGTTATCTCAAAATAATCATGGCCACATATTAATCGAAAAAAATTTTACACTCGATATATTTTTGCACCGCGCGACGCAATATTACCGTGAAAGAATTTTTTTTTTTTTTTTTTTTTTTTTTTTTTTTTTTTTTTTTTTTGTAAACTTGGCAGTTTCTTTTGACATTTGAATTTTTACTGACAAAATTCCGTCAAGTTCCGTCAAGAGTAATTTTTTAGGTGAAAATATCGAGATCTGATCTCTCTCTCTCTCTCTTTTCTCTTCTCGAGTATAATCTCTCTCTCTCCCGTTTCCGCTTGGATATGGCGCTTGGAGCATTTCGCAGATGGCATCTTCGATATCATCGCGCGGGGCATTATGAAGATTTACAGTTATTCAAGCAAGTAGAGCGACACACGTGTATTATATAGCCAAGGTTTTCCCGGCCGTGGAACCCCCGCGGTGTCAAACGACACGCGATCGCTATCGAGATATCATCGAAGCAGAGCGAGAAGCGCCTACCGATATTCTCCACCACTATGTCAAGCCTCATAATATACCGTATAACAACCGTCATTAACAAATACTCGTAGCGCCACGGATCATTCGAGGGATTTACGTCAAGTTAAAAAGTACTTCGAAGAATAATAATCGGATAAAAACTTGTATTGTATGATACTCGATTCTTCTATTACTTCGGACGTTCTCCGAAGCTTTAATATCGAAACGATTAAAAATAATACTTTAATAGTCGGCGATACCAAATTTCTTTGTACGTTGATATCATCAAAGGATGATGATTCATATATTTCGACTTTCCGCGACTAACCGCACGAAAGTTTCTCTCAAAAAACGCAACCGCATGGATGAATCGGCGGATCGTGATTCATCCCGTCGAAAAATTCCGATGAGAAATCGAAACGTGCAGGAGTAAAGATCGATCGGGAAATACATGATCGAAGAAGCTTCTAAAGAGAACTTAATCGAAGCGTTCAGGCTGGCTCTCTCGCAAAGATTGCAACTGCCGATTATACATCATTTGCGATCAAGCACGAATGCAAAATCATTCGATACTTTATGCTTGAAAATTAAGTCTAAAATGCCTTAAAGCGAAACTAATAATACTTGATAGAGCGCTACATAAATTGGTACAATCTCTCGTGGGGAGGGGAAAAAAAAAAAAATGGAGTTTAGCTTTCTATAGGTACACGCGCGGCGAAGGCATTCCAACAGTAGCTTATCAACGAAATCAAAGAATATCGCGTATGTAAGACCGATTATTTCCTCTCAATTTGCAATCTTTCTAGAATTCATAGTGTTGCTTCTCTCCAATCCGGCTGTCCGATTCGCTCGAAGTAGTCATTACAGCAAATTGAGTAATGCCAAATAACCAAGAACACGACGCGACGGTTGATCACGATAATGAGTCGTATCTTTCGTTACGATAAAGACAAGTTGGTATCATTCGAATCGACGGTGGAACGGTTGGACTATGACAGAAAAAAGGCGTTGTCACGACTTTGTAATTTTTTACAAACAATATAATCTTACTATTAAACATTTACTACAAATATAAATGCATATATTTTTAATACAAAAAAAAAAAAAATACTTGTATATAATTCTATATCGAATTATACGTGATGACAATGTGTGATAAAAAGGGACACGATACACAATTGAAATCGTCCTGACAGCGACTTTAACAGTCGGTGGCGAACGTTGCAGCGATACCCTGTCGCAAATAGCACACCATTAGCCTCTGTATGAGACGGGCGTGATGTTATACATTACGCGCTAATGGCTACGTGTAGATTGCTGCCGAGCGTATGTAACGTTGTTCCCTTTTATCCGGCCGATGTACTAAAGACGAGACGTGCGCGTATAAGCGCTCTTTGAAAAGATCTTTTTCTACTAACAAACAAAAACATAGAAATATATGTAATGATAAGCGTAATATAATCAGATTTTATGAAAATATAAGAGAGTTGAAATATATAGAAAATATATGTCGTGATCAATTTTCCTTCGTCGAAAGATGAAGGATATTGTAAGGATTCACCGTAACGGCGCGGACATAATCGTGATAAAGTGCATCCTAACTTAACGTAACGAGCAATGAAGACAAATGAGTTACCGCTATCACCTATCCCCGGTCCGTCACACGCCAGGGGCAACTTGTGTCTAATGAAGGCTAACGGATCGATGTATCCTGAGCGTAATTAAGCAGAAGAAGAACGCGACCGCTAACATTTAACGTTATCGCTCCTTTGCAATCAATAGTCAGTTTTTTCTGCGAATCGCTCGCATCTCCGACTAGCTTCTCGGTCAATCATACGTCAACATACGTATTAGTATCGAATCATTGTCAGAAAGAGAGAGAGAGAGAGAGAGAGAGAGAGAGAGAGAGAGAGAGAAAGCGCAACTGGAGTTAAATACACGGGGCGCAAGAAGAAGGAATCTGTTCTCACCGTCTCGTATTATTATGAGAAATGACGTGGAACGTTTTCTCTGGTTCCATTTTTTTTTTTTTCCCACCTCGGCGTGCCCCTTGCAGGTGATTGCATCTTTCCGTTAAAGGGGAGTCACGAATGCGCTCGCGAGAGAGATTCTTCGCTGAAGGGACGACGACGGGCCCCTTCGCGTCAACGTCTTCCTCGTTTATGTCTCGCGAGAGCGACGAGACGACGGAGGGAAGCGAAAGCGGGACTCCTCCGGGCGGAATCGCCTCCGGGCCGGCTCGTTTTCGCGGCGGCATGCCGCTGGCTCCCTCCCCCCCTCCCCCACCCCGCCCTTTCCCTTTTCTCACGTTCGTCGTCCGGACACCCTGTAGATTGTTCCACCGGTTGGGGAGATTCGGCGGCGGCCACCGGCGCGATGCATTCCGATGCAAATAATTCTCGCCCCGGGGACGCGCGACGTAATCGTCGCAATTTCATGCTTCTCAGAAATTCAACCTGCCTATCTTACATCCTCTGTCTCTACCGCGTACGGTCCTTCTCCCTCTTCAGTGGTCTACCTGAGGATCCCTCTTACCTTATCCAGCCCCGAGACTCGATAACTCACCCTCAAGTATACCCGGGGCGCCTCAATATTTCATCAATGATCACGAAAGAATAACAGAATCGCGTAAGTGGTTCGATGAAAGGTGTATTTATAGCTATCTCGGGATGACGGATGGACAAGACGATTTTTATGAGTCACTTTTAAAGCGATCTAAAGCACTTGTGAATATTTTCCATTCTACTTCTCGTGAAAGAGGAGAATTTAAATATGAATAAGCGCCTTTTGTAAGAATACTTGGGAGAGTATGCTTTGCATTGTGGGATATAAATTACGCAACGGACCAGCAGGAGGCTGAGGATATCAAGTTTCAGCTTGTCGTCGCTTCGGTTTTAGCACCTGTTAATCGCTCCGTTCACGCAGCTTGCTCGTTAAAAGATCGAAATAAGGACGATAAAGATAGAAGGGATAAAGTTTTTAATATAAATTTTACATATATATGTATGTATGCGTATATAAAATTATTTAACACTCGAGTGCTACATTATGTGGATGACAATTTTTTGAAAAATTATGGAGACACGTAACAATTTTATTTTCCGTTTATTCCATTAATTCGTGTTAATAGGATATGATTTAAAAGCGAGGAACAATATCCTATTATATTCCTTAACCAGATATCCATTGTTCACGATTTTTACTATGACCGTGTGTCCACTATACCGCGATACTCTTACATAATTTCAACTGATCCCTCTGTTTCAGGGTGGTCGGGGCAATGGTGGTCGGCGCGGCCGTCTGCAGTCGTATTCCCGGATTGGCGAAAAGCCAACGCGAGCAGTGCAGAAAAGCGCCGCACGCCATGCCAGCGGTGGGCGAGGGCGCCGCGCTGGGTCTGCGCGAATGCCGGCACCAGTTCCGACATCACCGTTGGAACTGTTCCCACGTGTCCAACGATCAGGTCTTCGGCCACGTGGTGGTAGTGGGTAAGAAGGATTGTCCTGTCACCGAGCGCGCGCGCGCGCGCGCGGGCACCGTATTTATTACACCTCGTGTAATATACCTCGAATGCTGTGTACGTGCACTTGTACTTCTTGTATTCCCCTACATCCCCGCAAAAGGATAAAACGGTGCAAAATTGCCCGGTTACTGGCCATTCGTTCGTGATGTTCGCGCGCGCGTGACGGAAAAACAGTAATAGAAAATTGAAGAAAAAAAAAAAAAGAAAGTTTAAATACATCGGAAGATTCATCCTTTGGACGTGTGCGCATAAAGATGTGTAACTTATTACCCGGTATACCGGTGTGTTACGTGCCTATGTCGGCGCATCCTCGAAACGTTACGAGTTAAAGATGAAGACACACGGCCGTTAGTTACATCACTCGCGCGTTCTATTAGGTAGTTGTAAACGTAATTATCTCCTGATTAGGATCCCCGCCCTTCTACGCTTCACCATCGACCCGTTCGTTTGTCTTCTAAACGAATGTTCTAGTCGGATTCTCTTTAATTATCAAATATCTTTCCAGCAATGAGAGATGCGATTTCCAAGTCAAATTAATAAGCCAGCCACTTAAGCGTGAAAATTATTACGGTATGGCTAGTTGAATATACAATATAAGGAAACGTATATATCTTAACTCTTTCTCAGCGGCCTTCCGTTAACAAATTAAAATGCGCATCTTAAATATTCGCATCGTCGTCCATAATTTCACGAAGCCAATAAGTAAAAAGTAATACGTATTCTTGCGCGTGTGTTTGTGTGTGTGTGTGTGTGTGTGTGTATTGAAGCGCTCAACGAAGGATTGACCGTGATATAACGGTAAAAGAACGGAACAAGTTTCCGTTTGCAAATCTAACCCGAGTGCTTCGATTCAACTGGTTAATTTTTCTCTGCGCGATTGAAAGTCGGAAATTATCGAATTAAATCTTCTATTCGGATCATTTTAACGCTAATCCGAGAAGATACTTTATACTCGAGTGCATTTTTATCACCACGGAAATTAGCGTAATGACACATGGGCTATCACACGCGCACACGTGTCGACATATACACCCGTATCTGAATCCCCGTACAAAGAGTCCGGTTTCTCGCGTTACTGTTTTACCTTACCTCATGCTTCCACACCGTAGGCGCGAATAATTTACATTCGAGGCCCGATCCTATGGTAACCAGTTTTGCAGTCAAAAACCAATTACGAGAGGAACACGCTTGGAATAGACATCAAATAGTATTTACCCTGTCGAATTTCCAAGATTGAAAATATTCCTTCGGATTAATTTTCTCAGCTAAACGACAACCCTTATTTGTACATACTCCGATGTAATTTATCTTACATCGAAGTATGTAATTGACGATTAAATGGGCGCACACATTTTATCATGTGTGCGCCCATTTAATCGTCTTCTTATTCATAGACAAAAGAAACGAGGAAAGCTAAATCACTCTCATGAGGCGCAACGCGTAATTATTTAAAGGCGCGCTTGATATATGACAGGCGTCCTTAATTTCCTCGCCTCTTAATTTTCGGTCGCCCAACGAGTAACTTAATCGCCGACACGTTGCGTTTCATGTGGCAGATCGGCTCGGTGACAAACGGCGAAAACGATATTTCTCGAGGACAAGATAATCCCCGGGTCTTGCGAGCGGAAGCTGACGTGTGTGATCCACGCTCGCATAAGTATCATTAAATACGACATATTTGTCATCCTGGCGTTAAAAACCGTAAACGTGAACGTGAGGGAGGGCGCGAGTGGGGGGGAGGGAGGGATAAATGTCCTACGTCGAGGATCTACTCGGCGATATATGTATAGGGTGATCACGTTTCAAATTCAAAGGCTCGCGAATCTTCAAAAATCTTAAAAGCACAGGAAAAATATAATTGCGAGAAAATCAGCAATAAACTTGATCGCGATTATATATAATTTCTCGAGAAGATCAAGATATTTCTTTCATAACATTGTGTTTTTTTATTTCTAATAGAATCTCGGAAACACACCCTGTATGCAAAGGGCAGTTTCGCGGTGGCCCAAGTATAGGCGATTTCTCAGGCGATTAATCTACAACGGATTAAATTGCCGAGGAAAAAGAGAATGTAAAGTCTGGTAAACGCGAATGTGATTTACAACGCGCAACGAGACATTCGTACTTTGTTACCCGTCATCTTTTGTTGCCATCGCGAGGCTCACGGATTGTGGCTTCTGGAGTTCCACGCTGAATAAAATGCACGTATAGTGCATCGTAAAGTCGTGTGCGAAAGGGATTGGAAGAAAATGACCGCAATTGTACCCAGGGATTTGCACAAGTCGCACGAAGGCATACGATACGCCGATTTTCGATAATTAATTACAAGTTTACGCTAATAACAATCGTTATCTTTTTATTCAATTAGCATCGAAGCGACATACTGTCACAAACGTGCACGTGTAAATTAGAGTCGAGCCTTTTCGCGATTGTTGAATCTCTGCAATTTGTTAAAAAAATCATAAAATCTAAAGAAAAAAGCGTACGCGTAATGTACAATATTTATTTAAAGGAACGGCGCTCACAACGACCGACGCGAAGCGGAGAGCGAAAATAACGACGGCAATCTCGAGGAAGTCGGGCGAGAAATAAGAAAATCAGAAATTAATGCGCAAAAGAGAGTATAAATAAGGCTCATAAGAGATCGGGAGGGCACGAGGGAAGAACGGGGGAGGGAAGAGGGGGGGGGGACAGACAGGGCGGTCAGCCGCTAACTTAATTAGTGAAATTAACGGAGCCGCTCGACATGCCGATGCTACGAACGCGGCGATGTACGCTCTTCAAGATATTTCCCCGGTTCTTAAAACGCTCGCATTATGTACCTCGTATATAATTCTACGAGTACGCATATAGAAATGTATAGATAGTTTCAAAGCAAATAAAATGCAATTAACGCGCTCGATTAAAAGAAAAATATACAAAATGGACAGAAGCGTCAAATGACGTAGAAGACGAAATACTCATCGAATCGCATCGCTCGTTAGAAGAGACTGCGGATAAATGAGTGGAATAAATTTCTGATAGCGCTATACGCAAGGTATCGAGGTATACCCTCCGAGATAAACTCTAATTTATCTGTATCGAGAGAGAGAGAGAGAGAGAGAGAGAGAGAGAGAGAGAGAGAGAGAGAAATATAGACAGCTCGGGGCGCGCAATTAGATACGCCGATATACAATATATAAGATACACACGCGCAAACACATATGTTTGTTGATTTCTCATCGCCGATGCGATTCGTACAATCGCGTATCGAAACGATCGATATAATATGATACGATTGTAATTAAATATAATTAGGCACGTCAATGGTCGAATTTGAGAATCCCTCATTACGGAAGCGACGCTACTTAAAACAGATCCGAGTCGATTCGTCGCGGCCCACTCGGTCGATTCGTAGTGAATACATTTTCATAAATTAGGCAAAAGACCCGAGAGACTCTTTTCGAGATACGAGAAAAGTAGTGGGCGGTGATCGTCTAATCGCACAAATGAAACGACGTGATTAAGAGATCCATTACGCGGTCGACGGGGCCCATACGTTGTAAATTTAAGCGAGCAGGACGACGTTCCTGATCCACCGACGTCATTGCGAAAAATTCTGCAAAGCAATGCATCTCTCTCCTTCTCTCCTTTCTAGTTGATTCGTTATTATCGTAATAATTATCTCAACATTTTGCCTATGGCGAGAATTGATTATCATCGAAAAGTCATTGCGATAGGTTATCGTTACCTCGTCGTTCTTATCAGCATGTAACTTTACTTTTACTTATATGACAAAATAATTTGAATTCGCGTAAGAAACGAGCAATAAGCGAAGGGGCCCTAACAAAAAAGAGGAGAGAACGCGGAAGATTCGCGCCTGGTACACGCGCAACAAGCGTATTTTTCCTCTTTTCTCTTCCTTTTGTCCTTTTCAGCGAAATACCATTGACAAGGATGCTGCGTTAAATGCGGTGCCTTATCAATTTTTGTTGGATTTCGATAGAGCGTCTCTCTTGCACCTTCTCCTTCTTCCCTCCGTTCTACCTATATCAATCCTGTTCTCGGGACTCTCCCGTGCTCGCGTATTTTTATTTATTTATTTATTTTTTTTTTTTTTTTTCATTTTCTCTCTCAACTTCTTATCCGTCGTCTCAAATAACTGGACTGGCCCACACTCGGCGCTCTCGCATGGACACACCTATCTACCTGCCTGCGTCTACCTGCCTTTACCTGCCTGCCTGCCTACCTACCTGCGGTCCCCCCCCCTCCCTCCCCCCTACCCTCTCTTGGTGCATAGCCCGATGCATTCATTCTCCGGTTTCGCATCGATGTACATGCATATTGAACTATGTCGCGCGGACGACCGTGCGAAATGGCGCACACGCCGGTTTTGACACACGCACGCACGCACGCGCGTTCGTTTATACGACGGGGTAAATAATCACGGCGCGATCAACGGTGGCGAAGAATGATTCATCAGATTGCGGGGATAAGTTTGAGAAAGAGAATAATATCCTCTCTTTGTTTTGTTTTTAAAAATATCAGTTTTAAAAATTGACAAATTAATTGGAGTTTCTTTTATCCTCTTTTTTTTTTTTTATTATTATTAACAACCGATCTCGGTTTTACAACCGACGAGAGAAGAGTAAGGCAGTGTATCGAGAGCGCCCAGTATGAAATTGTATCGCGCTTATAAAGCAACGTGGCTCGATTTATCTCTGTCAACTTTATCGTACCGCTAATTTGCTCGATAACTTGTTGGGGAATCTGCCGGCTCGGGATAAGATGTATACGGCTGCATCGGTTCGCGAACAGCGAGTGATAACATTCGCGAGGGAAGCTCCGCGTGTATCTACTGTCTTCCTCCGTGGAGAGGAAAAAAAAAAAAAAAGCTAGATAAAATACATGAGATGCGTGTGTGAGCGAAGGTGCCGCCCGGGGGAAGGAGAGAAATTGCCTTCAGGAATTTATGATCGGGCACAGAAAATTACTATTGCCGCGTCGAGTACCGCGACATATCCCTCGGTCTCGCTCGCGCGTATACCCGCGGAACTGATATTTATTCACATGTAAATTATGAGGCCGCGCGAATCTGTTTAGACAACTGCGAGACTACGTCCGGGAACGTCCGTTCCGAGGGATGAGTGTCGATCGTTCGATTATGCGTTTCATCCGATCGCGCGATTACATTTCGATTTGGATTTAGGCGTCGCATCGTAATTCGCTCGGCGAACAAGATCCGCGATAGTAATCGGTCAACGGATACCGTAACTTGGGAAGATGCAGCGAGACGAATTTCCATCTACAAATATAGATGAGACAGTCTTTCTCCCTTCCTTCCCTCGCCTCTCTACAATCCCTCATTATTGGCCACGGACCGGGCTCGTGCTCGGCGATGATCTTACTCGCCGAAGGCGAAGGTAGGAACGGCGACAAGACGAACGGGATCGATATAATTCAGTGTACTTTAGTATAGAAAAGCGCCAACGGCAACCAACACGAGCGTGGTGTGGTGTGGAGGATCCTGGTGTGGATTGAGTTATGGACCGATGCGCCCAGGCGCTCGCTCGAGTCCTCGGGGGCTCTCCCCGTCTGTGGATATAAGGCCTCTTTAAGCGCCTCGTATAAATAAACTAGTTAATAAATTAATATATCACACACCGGCGCGTATCTTCTTCGCCGAGTCGCTGCCGTGGACAAGTGCTCCTGCGAAAATCGCCAACGAGACAACCGAGGCCATTAATAACGATGTACAAGAAAGAGAGGGAGAGAGAGAGAGAGAGAGAGAGAATTCGCGTCGCTTGTCGGTGTCCTTCTTATTAAGATGTAACCGGTCATCGGGAGCAGTGTACGATAAATACCTTCCAGGAAAACGCTCGGGGAGAGAGTAGGTAGGTAGATAGGTAGCTGTGAAATTCTTTCTTTTTCTTCCCTTCTTTTGATAACAGGTAGGATAGGTACTCGGGCCTCGAGTAAGAGTTTCGCGCGGTTTGTAATAATAAACGCGATAATGTGCCTCGTTCGCTTGCGATGTCACGCGAACATCGCGAGTTGAGTCTTGAGCGTTGGGGCAACAACGAGAGATACAATATATCTCGAGATTTGACCCTTATTTAATCTCGATGTACGATGAATGATTTTGCATTATCTAAATCTCAATTAGTTATTAATTTCAATACGTTCGATTCCCTCCCTATTAATTTATCGTAATATATATACAATATATGTGTAAATTATATATAAAATTATATAAAAATTTATACAAAATTTAAAAGTTATAGTTCACGCTGTTGCAAGATGTTTCACAATAGATATTGTTGCGACAATATGTAATGTTTACGCTCTACAGATATTGCGAGAAGGAAGGCAGAGAGATCTCGCAGAATAGAGAGAAAGAAAGAGAGAGAGAGAGAAAGCACACGGACGGCTATAAATCACCAGCCTAACGTAACGAACACCGTAAACGAGATATGGCCGTGGATCTCTGGACTAACTGATATACTAGATGCGACCCCCCGTCGCAGCAGCCTCGTGCGAATACGAGTGTCGTACAATGTCGTATTAAGTACATTACACGTCCATGTGACAGGGATCTCTTTCTCTCTCTTTCTCGGTCGACGTTATTTAATATCGCATCTAGTAACACCTTACCGTGCTAAGGTACCTGGGATGTTCTGACAGTGAAGTAGAGCAGCCTTTGTCTACACCAAACAATGATTTATCATATACGATTAGAGCGAAAGATGTAAACGACAATGAATATTAATAATGGATTTGAAGCTCTAACGATCCTTAGAGAATCAAATTTTATCCTTATAAATTATTGTTTATTTAATAAACATAAGTTAAAAAGTGACGATAATTATTTGCAAAAATCTCATATGGGTACTTTGATTTTCGCATATATTCAGCAATCCTCAGATAATACAAAATGTGTATTATAATTCAGGAATCTATGCCGTAATATATACGTATATGATAAAATCAAAATGATCTCTATGAAGGATATAAGCTTTTGTAAATAATTATGGAGAAATAATTTTTTTTGTATAAATTTTGGATTTTTATTATAGTAAACAATTTAATTCTGAAAATTTCAGCAACTCTTAATACAGAGAGAGAAATTATACCACATATTTATCGCTTACCACGATCCGGATCAGTTAAAAAAAAAATCAAGTCGGGCTACCTCGTTAAAAATGAGATCCCTCGACGAAAAGAAACAAGCATAAGAGCTCAAAGTGGATTCGAATGCAAATTCGATGGTCGGACTCGGATCAAACAAATGCTAAGTGCGTTTTAATTATAGTAATTGGTTAATTGTCCCGCGTTATCTGATCAAGTTCAACTTGTCGATGGAATAAAAATCGTGCACATTTATCCTTATCAGATTTTTGTCCGACGATAGTGGAGGGAGTCGTGCTGGTTTCATATAAAAACTGAATCGGAACCACATGCAATTCGTTAAAATCGAATAAACGTCCGTTGATTATGCATTCATTATACCCACGGTGGTGGTCCCCTCGTTAGGATCGTAAAAAATTATTCATAGCCGTTGCGTCAAAATCGCAATCTCGTCCAGTCTGCAATTTTTAATTTCTCAACTTTTATATATTACTGTGTGTGTTTATTTGTGTGCGTGCCTGCTAAAAAGTATACTTGTGCGTATCTGACTTTATCAAGAGTAACAAAATTGTTCAAGCGCAAAATTTGACATGTATAAATTAATTTCTCATAATTATAAGCTTCGTTAATTGCTCATCGTACTTATACCGAGTAAAATTAATTGCCTCGATCTCTCATCGGAAACACTGCGATTAATACACCGCGTGATTTCGATATTCTTTTTTTTCTGATTGCGCGCCAAAAAATGCGGTCACTCTGTTTTAATCCAGCAATCGCTACTCGGCGGCGGTTTATGATGATTGAACGATGATTATTCATTGAATCGGCGCGGGCAAGTAGTTTCAGATTACAAAAGGACGGTCAAAGGGATGACCATAAAAGTCGGTCCCGCTCTCTCGTCCGTCTCGCGGGGAGTCGCGCGATGCTCTTTGTCGTGCCTCGGTCCATCCATCGTCGTACAAAAGGGGACAGGGGATGGGAGGGGAGAAAACGTAGTGAATCGCACGTGCATTACTTTTACGCCATTGTATAAGGGAGAGAGAAAACGCGGGCCCTAAAATATTCCACCCCGCATGCTATCATCGCGCGGTTATGCCTCATGAATAACTCTTGGAACGTCTCTCCTTCTCTCACTCCTTTTTCTCTCTCCATCTCTTTCTCTTTGTCAGATCCGTATTATGAAAACAATCGACCGCGCCGGGCGTTAAACCGTAGACATAAGTGTTAAACGACACGGCGACCATTGGGATTTAACTGGCACACGCATCCCCCTAAAGTCGTTAATCTTTTAACTCCCGACTACTATATTCGGTTGCATAATTATTATAATGAGTGTATGTGACAGTTCTTATCACGTGACATTTCGAATAAATGGGACAATATTCTTTTTGGATCAAAATATATCACAAATTTATTAAAATTTATCAAAATTTATTTATTAAATTTATTTATTAAAATTTAACTTTAAAAAATATTTTATTAAAACACGCGGATAAGAAAGGATATCACTTTAAATTTCCAATGTCGATGCTAGATTTAGGTAATCTTTTTACAAGATTGATTGTTAAAGATCCATATAATATCTAACTTTTTTTCACAACTATAAGATAATTTTTCCCTGATTTCAGTAAATCCTGCATCTTGCAGACTGTTTTCGCGAAGCGCTACTGAACTGTCATTTAATTTAATTTATGATGGTAACCAAGTCATATATATTAATTACTACCTGCTCGTTGCATCGGCGAGCAATGCCGATTCTGACAAAGGTTCGCCCGAGGCTTCGTCGATGAATCAAGTTCCTTACAATAGATTGTAACTCGAATTTTGTTCGTTTATAAAAAGATTTTTCTGAGATTGGCGGCCTTAACGAACGCAAAACATAAATTAAAAGATTTGACTCCCATGCTAAGAGATTTCAGATTATCTCCTCGATTAAGAAAGCGGATTAAAATAACTTATTCTCGATTCGTTCGTCAATTTGTCGATTTTTTCCGAATCGGCATAATGAAATTCGGAGAAAAACCGAGGTGGAATAAAAATGCGCGGTACCTTTCGCTAACAATAATATTTCGTTTCAGACCGAATTATAATTATCATGGAAAGATAATCAGCGGATCGGAGAATGTTCGCGATGTTATCGCAGAGATCCTGATTAATATGAATATTTGATATCTAAGAGTAATAGCTAGATGCGTGTATTTTTGCAAACATCCTTACGGACGATCAATGGCGTGAAATGAAGAAAAAAAAGCGACATTTCATTCGTCTTGGTACCGTTCAATGATACCTATCATCGATACAGGCTTGCGTAGGCGAGTCGAGGGCGAATGATCTGTCCTCCTGTGACAAACGCCGCGGACCAATAAGGATTTCCCGTGCACAATACCCGTGCGTGCGTATAAGAGAGACACGGACGCGCGAAACCTTTAACCCCGACACGACGAGCGAAAAGAAAGGGAGGAGGGACAAAGCTCGAGCGAAAGCAAGTTTCACACATACACATGTATGTACGTGCCTATATACGTAGGAGCGAGCGGGCAAATTTTTCTCACGACGAAATAAAGATCTTGTCGGACACGAGGTGATACAAGACGAAAACATCGCCACGCGTGGTGGCCGGAACACGCTCGTTCACTAAGACGATATCGCTGGTTCTCTTCTCAGCGTCCACCCACTAAGAGTTTACGATACATTTTGCACATGTTCCGCTTGCCTAAAATGTCAGCGTTAATGCTTTTATAAATGCATCTACTTGCATTACAATTAATGAATAATTTCGATTAGAAAATACAGCCAATAGAGAGAGAGAGAGAGAGAGCAAAATACATATATTGAATTTTATATCAAATGTAATAATAATAATCTAATACTGGAGATCGCGCAGAGGTATCTCGATCCCGTAAAATATTAAATTACGGTAAGTATATTTGATACACCACACTATGTATAAAAAGAACTCGTAAACGGATCGCATTACTAGATCCATTTGTAACGAAAAATACATATGAATCTCTTAGAAGTCAAATTGATCAACTCCTGATTTATTGCACATTTTTTTTTAATTTTAATATCATTAATTAACTAGCATTAATCATACGCTGATACTAAAATTAAGAAATTCACAAAAGTCGGAATCGATTAGTTTGACTTCCGAGAGGCTCATATACTATCGAGGAAAGCTCTTTATATATTTTAAGACAAGCGAGAGATCTCCGTATCTTTCTAATCGGATTAAATCATTCCCCTCCCCCCCCCCTCCTCCTCTCTCTCATTTTGAGAAAATAACGAGTTAAGATACTATCTTATCAATGACGCGGTAATACGGCGCGAAATATTTTATTGCCCGGACACGATACACTGGGGCTTGTTACCTTTAATAAGGTCGACTGGCGGGACATAAAATCGCTGAGGATATAATAACGTAGAGTCAGGCAGAAAAAGAAACGCGCCATCTCGGACAATGCGTGCGTTGTGGATGGATGTTTCGACGCATCACATATTTGAGATCCATCGTTATAAATGTGTCTCACCGATATAAGATGAAAGATAAGATGCGAGATTTAATTCTCGTCGGAATTATCTCGTGGTAGTTTTAAAGCCGGCCAACAAATCGTATAGATTCTCGTTGCTTTGATTAGTCGCGCCAATTTTTTCGTATCTCTAATTAATTTGAAAATCTTTTAATTTTTTGGATAAGTCCTACCTTTCTCTCGCCACGATGAGTGATGGAACTCGATGGAGATTCTTTCTTTCATGACAGAACGACAACGATGAATCTTTCCGGATGAATGCGACAAATCCTGAAACAAAAAATATGATATATCTTACATTAATGGAAAATCTTAATAAGATACTGCGCGGATATACATATTCCAAGTAAGATTGTAATATCCGCTGAAATAAGATAAAAGTCTAAATTATGATTTCTCGCGATTACATTTATAACAGAGAGACGAAAACTGTTGTCCTGGTTTCAAAATATACCTAGACTTATGTGTATGTAATATTATACATAGTTATACTAATGATATATGCTTACTCGAGAAATGAACATTGTGCTAAGAACTGGATGGTCGAAGAATCACGATGAGATCAAACTCATTATTAAATGTGATTTCGCGTCGTGCAATCACCGTAAATAATCGCTCACGTTCGGGTGACGCGGCGGCTTATAACGTATGGGCTATTACATGATATTCACTTAAAACGCGATGATATAAATTAAAAGATCGTCCAGGCACAACGATTGATCGCGGGACCCGTTCCCTTATGCTGGTTTTTTTTTTTTTTTATATATATATATATATAGCTGTCGCTTAAACGTCTGCTACTTGAACGATCGTCGAGGATACTTTCGCGAATAATCGAATCCGTGCGAAACTTGGGAATCAGTAAATATCAGGCGCGAATAACGAAGACATTCCTTCGTCCTTTTGCGCAGAAATGATTGCGATTCAGTCACTTCGAACGAAGATAAATTTCAACGAGAATACTGTTGCACGCAAGGATAATCCATTTTCGTTCTACTCGTTGCTCCGCAATATTTTCAGACGTTAATAAGCGCACGGACAACGTGACATACACGACGCACGCACAAACGCACATACACAGATGGCTACGTATATAATGTACGGTGCAAATAGATTGAGGCCTACTCTCTCGCCGGTTCGGCATGAACAACGACTCTTCGGTATCACCGTGAGTCGTGACCTAATATGGAAGCGGTGCTCATTTGGCGCGTTCACGTTTTACAGCTGAAATGAATTTATGTGAAAAGGCCACCTCTCTTTCTCCTCTCCGCCCATCGGCGGAGCAAGCGAGAGAGCAAGAAAGAGAAAGAGAGAGAGAGAGAGAGAGAAAGGAAGAAAAAGAAGAACCGCCGCGTCGCGGCACAAATGCCGACGAAACGATAAATTTACCCCTTACCAGCTCTTCCGACGTTAAACGGATGGCCGCGCTGCCGTCCTTTGACATAAACGCTCGGCATAAATTCATCAACCTTTTGACCGATGCGCCCGCTCTCGCGTCTCAGGACAATCGGCTCCTTTTTCGATTCGACGCAAAGTGCCGGGCGAGTGCGACGCTTCCGTAAACAGAAATGTTGCAATTTCTCTCAAACTTCCTCTCCGTACAATTATATCCATTATTAATAAAATAAAATATAAATGAAATCTATGAGAGAAACAGGACGTTTCGATTTCAATTTCTAGATATAGAATTTTCAAAAGGATTTTTACCGGGCTCTCAATAGAAATTAAGACATCCGAGTCTTAATACGAAAATAAGCCGCGATATATAAAGCGGAAACGGACACACGTTCGTAACAGACATCGAAACCTTTCGTCTCCCCGCATAAGGATTGCGCTCCGTCCTGTTACGTTCTTAGTCCTCAGGACAGAAACCGTGCCGCAAAAAGCGCAGCATCATGGCCGCAATCTCGCGAGGCGTAAACGCCGTTCGTTTTCTCACCGCGAGTGCGATTGCGCGACAACGGGCAAGAAAATTATCGTGGTAAGCGAGCAACGGCGTCTGACAATAAGAGCATCTAAGAGAATGTACGCGGCTCTGCAACGCCCCATAGGATGTCGCTATATTTTTTTTTCCAGAACGTCCTACATTCGCCGCATTCGTCCTCTCGAGAATCATCCCTTCTCGCTTGCGTAATAAGACAATTCTATTTTTAACTCTTTTTAATATCTTGTTCTTTTCAGCTGTTTTCCCTACTTACATTTGTTAACTTTAAGTAACAGAAAGTATTTGTAATGTATCTGTCAATAGCGCGCTTTTATTCTACGCATATGGTATATCCATTGGATATTGAGAAATACAGAGTTTCAACTGTATGTATATTTTAGCCCGCCTGCATTCTATATACATTTATAAGTAAATGTCGCTCAATAATATTTGCAGAAATTTATTTTGCTGTCAAACATGTATGAAATACACATTACATATATGTATATACTATATACACATGAAATGCATGAAAGAGAAGTTGATATTTCAACGCTCGCTCAACGAGTAAGAAAATCATCGGAAAGTAGTCCGATTCAAAATAGCAATTCTGTTTTTAGGTATATCTTAGCCCACCCTCTCCCTTCCATAGTCGCATCGATGATTTTGAGACAAGGACAGCTTTATCCTGACGTACCTTATTGTCGCGGTAGTAATCAAAGCGCGCATCGCAAAAAAAGCAGAGACGAATGCAAGAGTCGCGGATGCAGGCTGTCTCTCTCTCTCTCTCTCTCTCGCTTATTTACTTTCATAATACACGAGTGCAGGCAGGCGCGTGTCGGTGGCTGTAAGTTATGGCCGTGCACATAACAAACATCGACTCGAGTTATCGTGTAGGATGATTTCGCCGTAATTACAGTTAACCGGATCTCTTTTCATTTCCCGGGACGAGGATCGAGCATTGCTCGATAAAGAATGCACTTGTTCCATAGGCGAGCGTAAAACGCGGGACGCGTACAACTAACGCGAAGTTTAATTTATTCATTATATTGTTCGGCCGATGTGTTTCTCTCATACTCCACTCTGGTAATTATACGAGAGCGAAAACTTCCTCCGCGCAAACTGGTTTGCATTATAAATTCGGTGTTATATAAACTGAATCTGCATGAGATTATCGCGGGATTACTGACACGACGGACGCGCGAATTAAAGCCGAGAGCGAATTTGACGACGACAGAGTGAAACGCCAACTGAATCGGACAGATCTGAGAGCGGCGCGTAGGTGTCGACGACGACGACGACGATGATGATGGAGCGAAAGATGGGTATCGCGAGAAAACGGACGTACGGTAATTCATTCGACTTGGCATAAACGAGGGCGAGAGCGAGACTCACGCGGGTAATTAATTGCGCTCGCGCGCCGCACCGGGCGAACAACTAGCTGTAATAAATTCGCGTGACGGAAAAGGATACCTTGACGAGGCAGCGCGAGGTTTGGACTCCGTGCTAGAAGACACGGAGTCCTCGGATCTCCGGTTGACGTGCAAATTTCAAACGCATCACGCGCGTGCAACTATGAACATTAAATTATTAATTGACCCGGAAAGAGAGTGCGTTTACTTTTTTCACGTCATCTACGGACGATGTTGACCGTATTCATGTAGCCACGACACTCTCTTCGTTTACACACTTCGTATATAACATAAATATACTTTCTGATCATTTGCGAATTTTTCTATTTTACTTAGAATTAAATTTGACACTTGTTAGATGTATAACGGGAGTGAAATATTTTTTTAAAAATATATATTGTCTATTTACAGGTAGCAGGGAGGCGGCTTTCACGTATGCGATAAGCTCGGCCGGTGTCACGTATGCGGTTACCGCAGCTTGTAGCCGCGGCAATATCACCGCCTGCGGTTGCGAACCTGCTGTAAGGTACTTGCAAATTTCACAATGATGTGTGCACGCGCCTGTATACATAACGCGCAATTTAAAATTTAAGTTATTAATTCAAGTTATTATAGATTAAAATATATAGTGTCTCTTTGTAGAACGAGAAAGGAATTACCGCCGAACGGCTGGGAGTGGGGTGGTTGCAGCGCCGACGTCACGTACGGGATGAGGTATCACGTTAATTAAGCAAAGATTTAATTAGATTCTTATTAACTTCGTTATCTTGCCTCGCGACGACAAACACGATACGTCAAACACGAGACAAACGCTCGCTCTCTCTCTCTAGAGACACGCGTGAATTTTAATATTATAATTTAATGTTAGGTTCGCGCGTAGGTTTCTGGACGCGAGAGAGATCGAAGGAGATGCTCGGAGCTTGATGAACCTTCACAACAACAAAGCCGGAAGAAAGGTAAGCGAAATAAATTGACGCTAGCGTTTCTCTTTCGCGTTTTTATCTCTTCACGTAGGATTTATAAGAACGTCGGCTTTTCTCGGCGAAAAGAGAGCTCTCGGATATGAAAAGTGTCAAAAGCCAGTCAGACGGATAAGCGCGTCAGCGTAAAGCAACAACTCTGTAATGAACGTCATAATTGCCGTGAAGCGATACTAATTACTGTAACTCGCGAGAGGAAACGTTTAGCGTGGAAATTAAGCTCGCCGACATTTGACGACGGGATGGTACTTCGTCGCTACTCGATCACCGCGTCGTATATAATTATATTACACGTGATTTTAAGATTACATAGTAAAGAGTATTATACGCGAGAAATTATGTACAATGCAATCGAGAGAAGCGGATGCATCGCCGTTCCCGTTAACCTGTTACTTAATTTACTCCGAAAGCATTTACGTTAATAAACTTATTTGCATGCTATGCTATGCGTGCATTTATATAACATATTTTCTTATTTCTACTCAGAGGACATATTAGAGAAGTTTGATCGTTTAATTTTGAAAAATACTCTGCATATATATATATAGTGTCGTTAAAAAAAAAATATATATATATATTTGTATAAAGATTAGCAATAGTATCTCGGGATGAAAAGGAGATTGGATAACAAGGTGGTAATATCGATAATGAGACGCGCGCATCTCTCGTATACCAAGCGTATGCAAACTAGACGCTATCAAATTTTATTGCGCGCAATAACCCACTGAGAAGCCAATCATCCCCGGAGAAGACAATGTCGTCGTTTCGCGATTCGCACGGACGCGCCCGTTCACCTTATCTAGACATTTCAATCGTATCTCTTGTGAAAATGATCAGTATCACACAATAATATGATTAAAATATGTAATATCGATATTTTACTCTGCATCTACGTGTAATTAAAATAATTCTTTCTATAGTTGAATAATAGTGATTAAGAGCAACTGAGAGACTTATCGAATTGCTATAATGTATCGAGGATTAAAATTCTTTTTCTGTCTTGTTAGACGATTACTTTGCTCGCGCAGAAAGGTCGACAATCGAAAACGAACGTTGTGAGAAACGATGTCCGAGGTCGAGGACGGCGTACCTTAATTGGGGAAAGTCCTTCGAGCTTTCTTTCCTCTCTTCGAATGGGCCTTTATTACGGGCGGGCAATAAAAACACTCCTTCCGTCGGTGTATCGTATACGTGTACGTATATGTGTACCCCGATCTCGCGGGGCTAACGATTTATTCTCAACGTCGATCGCGTCCCAACGCACATACTTTATGTTTCCGACGATTTTTTAACCTTTCCCGCGCGCCTGCATGGCACACCCCACGGAGATAATTCGAAATATAAACCAGTTTCGTACGCATTGCTATCGTATCGTATCCGTTCGCGCGCGCGTTCGCGACCGATGCACAATGAGAAATCCCTTCCTTCCCCCTTTTCGCCCTCCTTCCTTCCCATCGGGAATCGAGCGAGCAACAGGAATTTACAGATGAGCACTCGATACCATTACAACCATTTAAAATCACGCGGTCGGTCGTTCAGAGTTAACCGAGATGTATCTCTCGCGTCCAGTGGCGTCGCTATGCGAAATCTCTATATTGGATTAATTTCAAATAACATTGTTTAACCGTCACATCTTTGTAGAAAGTATGGTATTCAAATATATGATTAAGGATTTCGTTTAATTTGTACCACGAATTTGTACATATACGAATCAAATACAAGTGCGAGTTCAATGCGAAACATAAGTCAGTCTTACATACGTATGCAAATATCGAAATATGATCAAAGCATACATTGAGATTAGAGAATTTAAAGAAGAAACCTTTAGCAAATCTTTTTCCAAGAAATACAGTCGTACGTAAATCTTTCACATTTCTAAACGTGACAAAGAAATCGTATATTCGCTATAAAAAAAACATAGATACTAAAATTTCGCGATTGAAAATTATTCGTAATATTGTGATAGTCGGGGTGATACTCTCTTTCTCTACGCCATTGATCCCTTCATAATGAACCGATGCGTATCTTCTTGTCGTTTCAAGATGATTCAGGCATTGGACGATGCATCCGTTCTCATCGAGCGCGCATTGTAAAAGTTCTCGTTCTCATTTTCATTCTCCGAATGAAAGAGACCCCGGACACATGTGTAGATTTGAAATTTGCATAGGACATACCTTGTACGATGTAAAGAACTAATCGTTGTACATCGTTTTGCATTGATCGCACCGAGTTGTCGTCTGTTTCGATATGATATGTGAATTTATTTCTCGATCTTAAGCAAATCTCTCTCGTATATTCGTATCTCTGAAACCAATCAAAGGATATTCCAATTATGAAACCTCTCGCATATTGCATTCGAATAATTAAAAAAAGGAATCGTAAACGCAAATTCAGTTCTTCCCGGATTGTTACTACTTTATTTTATCACATAGCTAAATTGTTAATGGAAAACTAATTTGTTTCCAACAATAAACAAATCGCGCATAATTACACAACAACCGAAACACTTTTCATCATTGATGATGAAACAAATAGAGATCTTTTAATAACAATCCAAAATTCGAACGATTGCGTTTATTCTTTTCAATTATTCTTTAGATTATAGATATTCGGATATTCGAAACGTAATTGTAAAGTTTCCGCGAATAATGCAGAAAGTCGAAACTATAATAAGAAATAATATAAGCTGAATAACATTCTATTCTTCAATTATACTGCATCTTTCTCGTAATCAGCCGAATCGAGCGTTATAGCTTTTTAAAACTTTAATGTTTAGCGAAATACAATCATTAACATCACTGCCGCGAGTGCCTGCACTTTCGTAAAAAGCGCAAAGTTAAATGTCAGTCGTCGGAGATGAATAAAGAAAAGTGAATAATGAAGAAAACATTCGCGAGAAATCACAATGTTTATGGAAATTACGCTATTACACGCGAACGCTATTACTCTTCTTTTTCAGATCGTTAAGGCTCATCTGCAAACAGAGTGTAAATGTCACGGTGTGTCCGGATCGTGCACCGTGAGAACGTGTTGGCGAACGCTGCCGAGTTTTCGCCAGATTGGCGATGCGCTCATGAAGAAGTACTACAGGGCTAGACCCGTCATCGCTGTTACACCGCCACCTCCGTCCACGGATCAGGTAAAATGTGCCCCGAACAAATCAATGATCGATTAACATAATATTTCTAAATCGAAACAGACGCATCTTTTTTTTTTTATTTTACTTTAACGATGTTTTTACAAAAATCAACTCACCTGGCTGCTATACATCATAGACGTTGGACGCGATGTCGCATTCCGTGTCGCCGGAAATGGTACCAATATTGGGCAACGACGCCAAGACTCAAGGAAAGCCGAACGATTTCGTCAAGTCCCGGCACGAGTCCTCGTCGAAGAAGTCCAGCAAATCGCGAAAGCCGCACTTGGTCCTGAAAAGAACGAAAGTCAGCGGTGGTCCGGGTAAAGGGCTGAAGAGGATTCCGAAGAGGAGCGAACTGGTTTATTTGCAACCCTCGCCCAACTACTGCGAGCCGGATTTGGCGCAGGGTAGTCTCGGCACACAGGGCAGATATTGCAATCGTACTAGCAAAGGTGAGAGGGAATGATGATAGAAAAATTTTAATCGAGATAACGTCGCAATATTCGTCGAATTCTTACATTTTCTTGTTCAAAAGAGAGAGAAACAGAGATAGAAACGCGAATCTCGAATTTTTGTTCATTTCGCCTCCATTTTGAAATTGAATATTCGAATAGCGATTCTTCGACAAGATCGTGCTTTTTTCACGTCGTTCTCAAGAATAATATTATCACCTTCCTAATCTTGGTACACAGGACAATCGTATTAGCAAAGATGTGAGGGAATGATGATAAGAGTTATAAAGTTTAATCGAGATAACGTGTCATCGCGATATTCATCGAATTCTTACATTTTCTTGTTCAAAAGAGAGAGAGAGAGAGAGAGAGAGAGAGAGAGAGAGAGAAACGCAAATCTCGAATTTTCATTCATCCCGTTTCCATTTTGAAATTAAATATTCGAATGACAATTCTCCGACGAGATCGCGTTTTTTTACGTCGTTCGCAAGAATATTATTACCTTTCCTTCTTTTTCGTCCAGGAACCGACGGATGTGATTTAATGTGTTGCGGTCGTGGTTACAACACGCACCAATTCACGAGAACGTGGCAGTGCAGATGCAAGTTTCACTGGTGCTGCCGCGTATACTGCGAGACTTGCACCGAACGTACCGAGGAATACACTTGCAAATGACGCTGTTACCGACGTACGATGTGTACATATCTACGAGAGAATACATCTTTACCGATGAATAAAGTCTATCTTCCAGAGAACGGGAGAAACGACACGCGAGAAATATGTCGATCTCATATATATATATATATATATATATATATATATATATATATATATGTGTCATTATATAAAAACGAAGCTATACAAGCGAAAAATACAATAATAATTATGTATCGAATAATGTTTTTATCGTTTGATTCGATCGAGATTGATTTTGTCAAATCCCTAGCAGAATTCCTGGCCCGTAATTATGAAAATTTTAGACAAAAATAAAACTTAATCTCAATTATTTAGATATCGAATTCTCACATCCTATAGAGTTTCGTATCCGTCTGTTATTTTCTATTTGTTTATATTTATATATATATTTTAGGCCTCATCGATGCTTCGTATATATTGACACAATCACGCTATATAATAAATAAATATATTTAACACTGTATTCGCTGTACATCGATATGCGGATACGATTCAACAAGGATACGTAGTTTATAAGTAGTTTACGAATATGTTCTCTTAAAATTGTAGCGTAAAAGTAATAGATAATTGTTCTCTCTGAATCAAAATATATTAAAACGCAAATCTTCCTCTCACAATTATAAGCTTTCAAAATATATACAATACTTTATATAGGAATATATTTCGTAAATTATTATTTATTAAAATCACACATACGATATATATAAATTATATTCGTGTAAGAGTAATATGTTTGTTTGTTCGCTGGTAAATAAAAGTATATAAGCGTTTTCACGTCCATATATCGTATGATATTATCTTCTTTTTTTATCTGTTTACCTGACGTTCCTCGCTCGACGAATGCGTTGTTTATTTTGTTAACCGATTATTATAGCTTTTTCGTTAGAAAAAATATACCCGGTGTGTATCGATGCTGTGTGCAAAGTCACTGGAAATTATGCTTCATGTAGAATCGTTCCTCCTAAAGTCGTCTCTGTTCGCTGAGCGCAGAGTGCATTCTGGTGTTACGCAGGAGTCGTAAGTAATTTTCATAAATATGTGTGTGTGCGCGCTCGCATGTAATACACTGTAGATTTAGATCTACAAATAATTATTAAATTTAAAGAAACTTGTTTCAAAACAAGTAGAGATAATATATATATATATATATATATATATATATATATATATATATATATACTTTTTATAAAAGTAACTCGTATAACCATTACCGTTACTCACAAAAAAAACGAGTCATTACAATTTTCATTAGCTTTTTTATATATAACACTAACTTTTTACATGCAATTTTTTTTAATACAAGATCAAATTAAACACCAAAAATTTATATATAATATACATATATGTATAAATAACTATATTTAAAAAAAAATATATATATATATATATATAAAATATATAAAAAATATGAAAACACATACTGTCTACTACATATACATATAATTACATCATACATAATATCAACGGTATTTTATGAAAATAATATATACATAATATATAAATTTTATTCTCGAATAATAAGAATGTTCGATATATCAAAATCCAAGTCATATATTATTTTCCATTGAAAAAAAATAGTATAAAAATATATAAATTTATCTGTATTCTCTGTCTAAATACTGCTCAATATTTTCTGTGCTTCCTGTTTCGCTTTCTGATCGTCATCAGTTTTTGCAGAAAATTCAGTGGCCTTTTTCAAATATTTTACTGCATCTTCCTTACGATTTAGTTTCAGATATATTTTCCCTAACATTAATAAATTACGACTGTAAAAATTTGGATCAACTTTCTCGGCATTCTCATGGTACATCAATGCTTCTTCAAAGGACGAAGTTGGCGGATTTTCAAATATAACAGATACTATTTTTCGTTGATACCATGCCAAACTTGAAATCTCATAACACCAGCACCCAAGCATATAAAGTGTCGTTGCATCAGTAGGTTTTAATTCTGATGCTCTCTACAATATAAATAACGTAATAATGTCAACTAATTTCCAGATTACATTTTCTATATCTTGTTTTATAAAATTCAATATTTTATTATTTTTTACTGATAAACTAATATTTGTGTTTTATACATATGCTTAAATAATTTGTCAATTAGCCTACCAGCAAATGTTTTTTAATGTTGTACAATTCTTTAATATGTGCTTTTGTGCCTTCTAAAGTGCCCTTACTATTAAGGAATATAGACATCCATTTATGAACAGCATAGTGATCTTCTTGAATATCTAGAGCCTTACATATCAAATCATATCCTTCATAAATCAACTTCCGTGCTTCAACATCGCTGGCCATTTCAGACATTTTATAAATAGCTCTGCATAAACGCCACAAGATATCAATATCCTTACTATCCTATATAAAACAAATAAATATATAATTGCAATTATACTTTATAAAGATAATTTACCGAATTTAATTACCTTATATTTTGACAAAAGATTGTATATACTTTTATAGTCTCCTTGATCAAAGAGCGCATCCACTTTAGCGAGAAGAACCTCTTTTGTTGTAATTTGTGTTTCAGCCACATCTTTGCTCTTTATGAATCCCCACATTCCCATTGTGATGAATGGCGATACCATCCATAACTTCCTGATAGTTTGTATAACATTTTCCCTCTGAAAAAATAATTTTTTGATGTTAATAATGGGATATGTTATAGATTCTGTTAAAATTCTGTTTCATACCTGATGCACTGAATAAATATTTTTATATAGAATTCTTTGTAAAATTCTATAGTTTGTAATACAATAGAGCCTCTGTAGTAACATCTTATATCTTGATTCAGTATAACTGTATCGATTAGATAATATTTTTGAGAAGATATATAAACTGAATTAAATCAGTGTAACGAAAATAAAAGTTTAACTTACAAATTGCACTGTTGCGACTATTTGAAATCAATTATCTTAATTGTATAATAATTTATAGTTTTATAACATTGACAGCAATTTTGATACAAAATAAACATTAAAGATCATTAAAGATCATATTGGAGGCATTTAATTATCGTTGCAGGTAAAAGAGATAAAAAATGATCTTCTTATATCTGACAAAAAAGATAAACTTTCTGATTGATCCACACTGAAAGAGGAAACAGCAATGAGAGACATCCTATTTTTTAATATTTACATATATAGATAATCAGAGTGATTCAGTGATTCAGGAGTGAACAAAAAATAATGATAATCAGGTTAAGTTAGGGTCTATGTTGTCCTTGTTTGTCATATTTCGTGCACGTTGAATTTCTTTCGCAAGTTAATATTTCGTTATCTCTTATCTAATTAAAAGCTATGAAGTGCATTAAAGAAAGAGATGGATAACTCTAAATAATGGTGTATCTCTCTCCGAATATCATATGTCACGTGATCCGAAAGCAACGCTGATTCCAAGAGGATGGGAAGAGAGATAAACCGGGAACAGTTGATCTAAAATAAAAATAAATAAAAAGATTCTACCATACAGCGCAAGTAACCCCGAAATGGTTAATACGGTATCTGTGTATATCATTGACAGCGCCTGTAAATTTGAATATGTAAATGCGATTATATTTGAAACAGCGCGTTCTCTCTTTCAAGCAATGATATATTATCAATTAAAGAAGCATCATACTCGATGTACATTATTAATAATTTTATACAATAAATAATATTGAGTAACATTTAATAAAATATTAATGATATAAAACCGTTGAAGCGAAATACTCGATTAAATATATATATATATATATATATATATATATACAATATATAATCAAAATGAAATCAAATCACCGAGAATAAAGCTCAGTTAAACAGGGTTGAATTAGATCTTTATTTGGAAGATACATAGGCATTCGTAGGATAGTTTAACGTAATAGTGACGGGGAAGGATAGAAAGGTGATTAAACACAAATGTACAAACAAAATATGATATTTTTCATCGGTGTGGAGCGTGACTTATCGGCAGTGCACTTTTAACACATCTTTCTTCCTTTGAATCTAGTCAATAATTGTACACTGAACTCGACTTATACGCTAAGAGCTCCGCACGCTCTTTCTTTCTCTTCCTCTCTTTAATCGCTTCCTCCATTTTAAAAATAATTATACGTTTTTTTTTCTTTTTTTAAAACAAAAAAATTAGATAATGCATTATATTGTAAATCAGAACATTGCACCGCGATCTCTTTCGTTTGGCGGTGTAAGGCTTTATACGAGGAATTTTGGAATTACGTAGAAAAAAAAAAGAAAGAAGGGAGCGACACCAATCCGAAATGTGTATAGTGTCACGATATATATGTATCTCTATATGAAAAAATGTCGTCCTTTCCAGATCTTTATATATCATGACTCATTACAACTTTCTCAAATTACCATCTCGATATAAAATTTTTAATTGTTTTCTTTTTCAAATTCGTATGCCAGATACGAAGTACGAAATCGAAAAAATATTTTTAGCAGTTTAGAGAAGGCATTACGCTATGTTCTCTTTTTTTCTGGTATCTTAAAAAATTCTCTCTGGAAGCGATGCGCCGCAAGACGAAGAGATGGTCGTGCAGATCGCCTACTATATATATACTTATAATCATCTTAACGTTATTTTTTAAATACGTTCCTGTAGTCTTTACATGAAATATTTGAGAGTTCTTTCCTTTTTTTTATTTTTTTTTAATAAATTTTTTTTCTTTTTTCGTTAATCTGCTGTTGTTGCCCTGTGAAACCTGCCTTCTGTCACATAATACAATAATACTTGCACGGTAGGTTCACGCTTCTGAATTTGGTTGATTTTTTTTATATATCACAATGTGTTACCTCTGTATCGTCTTTTTTTTATTAACATTAATCTTCTCTTCATAATTACAGACACCAAATTCAAATGCAAAGTTTTACTTTTTCAACGTCATATTCAAGAAATATCTTAAGCCGCAAGTCTCTGCAAATGCCAACATAAGATTCTTCAAATTTGTTTTTTGTTATCTTTGTTATGTATAATACATATTGTACACATAACTTTATAAGAAATTATTACATTAAATGCAGAACTATATTTTTTGTGTACAACTCTAATCAGTTTTATCTTATCAAAGATACTTAATATATATGCAAGTAGATTTAAAAAAAAATATATATATATATATAACACAGTTGCTATTGCATTACGGAAACTACATCAGTCACTTAATCGATCTTTATCAATATCAATGTTTGCACATTAATACTCATGCACGCGATACCTACTACTTTAAAATCTCACTTCATACTGCAAATGCATCATCGACTTAAGCTTTTTCATAAATAGACAGTTGAATTGTAATCGCAGAATCATTTTTATAGTGCGTTTCACTGTGTATTTACGCTAGCGTTTTCCTCTCTCGCTTATTGCGCAGGATGAGGTTTGCCGCGTGGTGTATATCCGCCACGATTGGTCCTATTTTGTCCTCGATATTGTCCACGACCAACGCGCTCATTGCGCGCACCCCTCGCTCCTCCACCACCACCACGCTTAAAGCCGGTGGAATATCCATTATTTCCGTCGTTGTTACCCCAAGAACGTTGCTGATATCCGTTCTGGTAATTGCTATCGTTGCGGTAATATGTGCCTAGAAAAAGAAATGGATAAAATTTATGCCACATCTCGACTTTTCATATCAAGAGATTTATCCAAAGAAATTATAAAAATCTTTTTCAGAAAGATCTTATGTAATATAAATATAAATATTTTATTGTTCTCTTACCTTGTCCTCCGCGCCCATTTTGTTGATAATTATTCCTGCCTCTGCTATTATAGCCGTTAGTGGTCCCCCTTCTGTTTCCCCTTCCTCTGTATCCACGTTGTTGATCACCCCAAGTCTGCTGCGATGTCTGTTGTGGCGACACTTGCTGGGGATCTTGAATAGATTGCTGTTGTTGATCGGACTGACTCCAATCATTGGTCTCGGTCATCTGACACCAATCGACAGATTCAGTCTGTTGTTCCAAGGATGAGTCCGTAGTAGTAGTTTCATTTTGGCCATTCTCGATCTTTTCCTATACAAAGTTTACGAATCATCGAAAGTCGATAATAATGTCAATCATTTTTTTTAATAAATTTTATGCCCAAAGAATTGGACTTACCTCTGTGGACGTTTGAGTCTCTTGTTGATGTGGTGATCTTTGTTCATTAAAATTTTGGGTTTGTCCTTGTGGCAGTTGTTGTATCGCATTTTGTTGCTGCTGTGATTGTTGAGGCTGAAAATCGGTCGGATGTTGCGGACTATATTGCAAATTCGGCTGCTGATGCGAAGGCGGCATCGGGATTGGTGGCGGTGGATTAGGATTCGCGAATCCAGGAATGTGCGACATATCTTGCGGTGGTTGGTGCTGGTATATGATTTGTTGAGGGACGCCTACGGGTGTGTTTGCAAAGTTTTGATTCGTAAAGGTCTGTGTAGGAATGGGCGCGTTGACTGTGGGAGGAATGTGCGATACGATGGGTGTTTGCGATGTGACATCCGGCGAATCGAGCTCGGATTCTTGTAAGAAGAAGAAGTTCGGCGTGCCTATGACATCATTGATGCGGGGCGCCGGTAGAGGTTGTTGTTGGGATTGTTGTTGGGCTTGCTGTTGCTGTTGCGGAACAAAGTTGGTGGCATTTGTATAGTAAGGCGTGTCGACCGGTGCGGCTGGATGAGGCGGCATAGGCTGTGGAACGACCGAAATGGGTCCCGAGACCGGAGCGGCGCCGGAAACAACAGGGAGCGGCGCAACTTGGACTGGAAAGTTTGGAATGGGTATCATGGGTTCCGGTGGAATGTGCCTGTCGTTGCCATTATTGTATTCTTCGTTGACCTGTTCCTGCCCTATTTGTGGATCGGTAAGCGTCGTGTCCGCTACAGCTTCTGCAATCTGTACAAATAAAAATCGCAATATTAAATTATATATATATATACACATATATATATATATTAAAAGCTCAATACATACCTCTTCTACTGGTATTGCCTCTGAACATTCATGAACTTGATCAAAATAACCACACTGATTTATTTTTGCAATAATCTCTTTCAATTTGTTATAAGTAGTGCCAACAACTTCACGTTGTTTTCCGTCCACAATAGCCACATAGTGCTCTGCTACTTTTTGGGCTTGTTGTATAAATGTTGAATCATCTTCTTCACATTGATGTTTCATAATTACTTCAATATACAAGTTCTCCAGGTACTTTAACTCCTCTTCTGATAATTGTACAGCCCCGTTTGTTCCTTGAGTGAAGTCATTTCTAATGGAATCAGTGGCCATGCTTACTAAGATGTGTTGTATAAGTAGCACCTCTTTTACCTACAACCATGTCACAAACACATTTCAATATTTTCTTGTATTCAATATCAAATATAGATAAAATTATATTTTAAATGTTGATGCATACTTTTGCAATGTCTTGCTGCATACGCTCAACAGCCTCCTTCCGTGCCTGTTTCTTCTGCTGCTTAACCGAATCATTGGCAATGGTAACGATTTGTTTGTACAGATCCCGAGTATTGTCCAATGTTTGAAGCACTTCATCATATTTGGCCACTGCTATCTTCTGATCTGAATTCAACTCCCTTCCATTTTTCTGCAAATCCCTATATGACTCGAGCCTGCCCTAAATTCAGAAAATTATATTTATAGATTTATCTTTTTTTATAGATAATCACTAATTATTCTTTCCTTCTCTCTGTATATATATATATATATATATATATATATATCGCTCAATATTATTTTATAACTTACAGATCTTATATTTATATGTTAAAACAGAACATTATAAAACCAGATATATCAGAAAACATGATACAAGATGTAGCAAATTACAAATATATATAAAAAAATGTTAAAACACAATTTATTATCTTATTTTCAAGCTCAAGAAAATACATAATTTTACAGATATCCCGTGATATGCATATACGGTTAGACCGTGCGATATACCAGAATTCGCCGCGATCGAACCGACCGAAACAGAGAAACGCCAATTATGAAACGCGGATTTGGCGTCGCGTTGCAAGATTCGCATTCGTAAACGAACTCGGTACATCGGTACATACCGACCATGGTGTCCCGGTGACGATGTTAAAAAGTACATCGTGTACAAAGACAAGTCTCTTGCGAATAATAGAAGATACACCGCCATGATACGATGTCGCCGATGGCAAAATTGGCGCGTTCAGGGGTTCGGAATTCCATCGTCGCTTCTATCACGCGTCGCCGACAACTTCTCCGAGGTTCGATCGCGGACAAGACACGGACGAGCGGATCTCAATGCGCGTTGTAAATACTCGGGAAAATATCGAGGAGCGAGCACATGGCGCATCGGGATCATGGCGGATCGTACGGTGAGGAAGCCACGGCGATTGACAGATCGACTTTTGTCTGTTATTACGACAAGCCGGACCGCGACGTTGCATTTACCTTACGCTTCTCGAGATTCCGTATCTTATGCTCGATTACGATGATTACTTGGCGTAGGGGTTCCACGGTCTCCGTAGAGGCCTGTTTCTCTAGTTTAGGGTTGGCAGAAGGCATCCTTCACGGGCAACAAACACGAACTGGAAATCCGAACAGTAAGCAAATTGAAGCAAGTTGCAAGAGGAGTGGTGGGGATGGTGGGAGTAGCGAAACGGCGTGATGGAGGGTCCAACATTATCAAACAATGAGAATTCGCATGTGCAGCGATAGATACTAAAGCCCGTAATCAGACTACGTATTGAAAATTAAAGATTAGAATTCGACAGAACAGAAGGAGTTGAAATTTCTTTAGGCTCGGATCTGCAATAGGAGTAGTAAGCCTCAAGCCATAAGAAATTGATCAATTACACAGTCAACTGTGAAGAAAATAATCAATTCTAATCGGTAATTTTTTTACAGCTAGGCTTACTATGTCTATTATAGATCCGGCTTTATCCTAATTAGTCAAATTTTGATCTTTAATCTTCAATCTTTAATGCGTAGTCTGATACGAGCTTAATGGATTGCGTTCCAAAATAGAGTAGCGTTCGATTGATTACTCAGGACAAAGAAATTTTTGTTTCTTTTATTCTGATTGGTCAATGGAACGCTATTCTATTCCAAATTTTGAAACGTAACACAGAGATGAAAATGTTAATTAAAATTTACATTGAATCTATCTGTTGTGTGTAAGTCAAATATCAGATGCGGTGTGAATCTTTCATAACATTCTTTTTTTTATAATATTTTATAACATCTTTGCTTCTGGGTTAGGTTAGGTTAAATATTTTCTGGGATTCTTTTAAATATTTTCGGATCGTATCGTATATCTAGATATTTTATCTATGGCCGCGTTCAGCAGAGAAAGCGCTCAGTTATTGTCTTGTCAACACTCGACGTTGATTCGTTGATTCTAAAAGTAAGAACCAATCACGTTCGATTGCTACTAAGCGGTTTTCTCTGCCGAACGCGCCCATTGGGTGCGTTCAGGAAATACAATCGTTGAGTAGCAATCGAACGTGATTGGTTCTTACTTCTAGAATCAACAAATCAACGTAATTGACAAGACGGTTGTATCTCCTGAACGCACCCATTATGTTCGAAAAAAGATCAATTATTCTTGAAGAATGAATAAAAGAAATTCAAATTATACGTATATATATATATATATATATATATATGAAGCATATACACACATAACGTAGACACTACACATAGTAGATAAAAATCCAATAAAGAGAAAGGTTACAAACAATACGTTTTAATGACTATCATTGCAATTGTTGCTTATATTTTAAGGCTGTACAAAATAAGAGTATGATACTCGTATATAGTTTTACGGATTCCTCCATGTTTTATTGAAAAAATGATTAATAAAAAACATAAATATATGAGTAATATTTTATTATTTATAATATTTTGATCATATCTTTTTTTCTTGATTGCGCGATAACAAAAAATACTGCAAAGTCATTTTTCGTCTTATTAATAATTTTTCATAATTAATTTGCACGAATGAGAGAAAGCGCTAAATAATTTACAGTCGAAGAAAAATTATAATTCCGAATATTTCCTATAGGAAAAGAAGTATAATAATATTAATAGTTTTACTTAATATAATATTGACAATAATTGTATATTGTATGTCAAGGCTTCTGGTTCCTCTGCAAACGTTATATTGAATTACGAAAGGCAAAAAATTATATTCATGAATTCTTGTCTTACTAAATACACTAAAATAAATCAATTTTTTCCTATCATTTGTATGATAGTATGGACTAAAATATATCCGAAAGACTCTTCTCATAGATTAATAAATAATTGTGTTTTTTTTTAACCATCTAAATCAATTTTATCAATTCATATTATTGAATAAGAATGGTACGACATATAAAAAAAAATGTCGACATATACAAATTTCACAATTACAGTTTCTCACTTTTGATATCATAATTCAATACAGCTGCAATGAGGAAACAGACACCAAGCGAGTACTACATGCGATAATGCAATCTTATGGAAGAGGATTCGATCGAACCATATATTCACAATCGGTTTACATTATCGGTTGAATTATCGCACGCAATATGAAGATTACGCCCGATATGAACTATTGCATGGCACATTCGCTGAAAAAAATCTTCCGTAGCTACATATTTTACTTTATTTGTTATGTATTCTCTGCGCCAGTGTCCAAATGCCCGCATTTTAGCTCTCGTTTATCAATATATAAATCATCCGATAATTTATTGTACAGCCGATCATCATCGGTATAATCGTCAATACACGATTTTTTAATTTGTCGAAATATACGAAACGTGTTTAAAATCTTCGTCCGCCGATACGCAGCAGCTGATTATTACCTCACTTTCTCTCTCGCTCTATTATATCTTTACAATTTACAAATATAATTTGATACATCATCTTTAAAAAATACATTCGTTCAATACATGCATATCACCTTTCTGCTCTTTAGAAAACATTCATTTTTTTCTCTATAATATAAATCTAGAAACAAGTTAAAAACTTAAACAGTTAAAGATTTAAAACAATGTGATGATATAATAATAATATTAATAATATTAATAATATTAATAATAATAAATTTTATATAGAGTAAGCACAAATGTCGCTTGAAGTGTATATAATGGTATTTAATATACAACAAAATTCTTATCGCACTATTGTAAGATACTTATCAGCTATTGGAAAGTATCTATAGAAGCGACCTTAACATATAATACACAATGCAAATATATAAATATTTCGCTCTAATTCAAACACAATTGAGTTTAGTACTCTGCGTTGATACCACTGCTT